>NC_054702.1:114567431-114716335 GCF_016097555.1 Gigantopelta aegis
ATATTAATTATTAAAAAAAAAAAAAAAAAAACCCATACATGTATGTACAATAAATACAACCATAAAAGATATCAAATAATTATGTAGAAGAGCAATCATGTTTCTAAGAAGTGTTTGAACTTTTTTTTCTTAAATATACTGAAAGGAAAAAGAAATGTTGGTTCATAAATTATGGAAAAATTCCTAAATAAGTGGGCAGATTTGTATGGAAGTTGTACAAATAACTCATTGGGTTATTGTGCATTATACCCTGAATCCACACTCAATGATGTGTGATAGAGAGTGGTGTATGGCAAGACAATGAAAATCACCAAAAGCATGTGCAAAAGTCAGGGGTACAACTCATACCACATTGTTGTGTTACCTGTTACAGAACACAATCCGATGCGTTATTTGGTAAAATTTTAATTGCCATTATGCCATGCTTAAGCAAAGTTGAGAGGGGTCAAGCAATTTCACAGCTCATGCAAGGTTATACACAAAGACAAGTTGCCATGCAATTTGGTGTGAATGTTCGAACCATACAACGTCTTGTAACACGTTTATGGGTTACAGGAAGGGTTGCTGACTGTCCCCGGTCCGGGCACCCACGTGTAACGTCACACCGAGAGGACCAAGCAATCAGGCTTGCGCATTTGCGCGTTCGTCACCTTACTGCCACCGAAACTGCTCACAACACCATAGGCACCCACAATTGTCCCATCCACCCCAAACCTGTAAGGAATCGGCTGAGAGAGGCCAATCTCGCCATTAAGTTGACAATGTCGAATGAATTGTTCACAGATGAATCAAGGTACACATTTTCCCAGTCAGATGGGCGATGTCACGTGTATCGATGTCACGTGTATCGATGTCACGTGTATCGATGTCACGTGTATCGATGTCGTGGGGAAAGATTTGCCGATGCTTGTGTTGATGAGAGGGACAGATTTGGGGGTGGCTCAGTCAGGGTCTGTGGTGGATTCCATGAGAGGGACAGATTTGGGGGTGGCTCAGTCAGGGTCTGTGGTGGATTCCATGAGAGGGACAGATTTGGGGGTGGCTCAGTCAGGGTCTGTGGTGGATTCCATGAGAGGGACAGATTTGGGGGTGGCTCAGTCAGGGTCTGTGGTGGATTCCATGAGAGGGACAGATTTGGGGGTGGCTCAGTCAGGGTCTGTGGTGGATTCCATGAGAGGGACAGATTTGGGGGTGGCTCAGTCAGGGTCTGTGGTGGATTCCATGAGAGGGACAGATTTGGGGGTGGCTCAGTCAGGGTCTGTGGTGGATTCCATGAGAGGGACAGATTTGGGGGTGGCTCAGTCAGGGTCTGTGGTGGATTCCATGAGAGGGACAGATTTGGGGGTGGCTCAGTCAGGGTCTGTGGTGGATTCCATGAGAGGGACAATTTTGGGGGTGGCTCAGTCAGGGTCTGTGGTGGATTCCATGAGAGGGACAGATTTGGGGGTGGCTCAGTCAGGGTCTGTGGTGGATTCCATGAGAGGGACAGATTTGGGGGTGGCTCAGTCAGGGTCTGTGGTGGATTCCATGAGAGGGACAGATTTGGGGGTGGCTCAGTCAGGGTCTGTGGTGGATTCCATGAGAGGGACAGATTTGGGGGTGGCTCAGTCAGGGTCTGTGGTGGATTCCATGAGAGGGACAGATTTGGGGGTGGCTCAGTCAGGGTCTGTGGTGGATTCCATGAGAGGGACAGATTTGGGGGTGGCTCAGTCAGGGTCTGTGGTGGATTCCATGAGAGGGACAGATTTGGGGGTGGCTCAGTCAGGGTCTGTGGTGGATTCCATGAGAGGGACAGATTTGGGGGTGGCTCAGTCAGGGTCTGTGGTGGATTCCATGAGAGGGACAGATTTGGGGGTGGCTCAGTCAGGGTCTGTGGTGGATTCCATGAGAGGGACAGATTTGGGGGTGGCTCAGTCAGGGTCTGTGGTGGATTCCATGACCAGGAGGGTCAGGGCAGCTACACAGGCATGGGCTGGTTACACACAGTACTAGTGAGACCAGTGACACTAGTGGACTCCTACACAGACTAACGAGAATTAAATGACATGTGATGGATACTAATGAATTGTTTTTATGAGTGTTTAATTTCAATTATAGGGGTGTACCCTCATTTATAATCGGATTATGTTGCCATTTTCTTTCACATTTCAATAATAAAATTGACAGTATTATCATTAGTGTCTGTCCTTCATAGATATGTAGTACAATTATACATATCATGTCATACAATCTGATCTGCTGGCTTTAAAGTTGACCCAACGTTTCTTTTTCCTTTCAGTATATATTTAAACATATTTGTAACATCATTAGGTAAACTCTTCCAGATACCAACTCTAAAAAATTGAAAGCTTTTCTTGTAGTGCTCTATTTTTGGTCAGGGAGCTAACATATTTCTATCATTAGTGGAGCGAAGTTCATAAATTGGTGATATTGCATTGAACAGGTCTCCGAGGTACTGAGGAGCAAGTCCGTTTAGTGTTTTATATACAAGAATGGCTTTTTGATATTCAACTCTTCTGTTTATTTTTAGCCACTTTAGTTCATGAAAAAGTAAATCAGTTGGATCATCAGGTGATTTGTCAAAAATAATACGTGCTGTTCTTTTTGGTAATTTATTAATTCTTTCTAAGTCTAATTTAGAACAATTTCCCCACATAGTCAAGCAGTAATCGAATAATGGTTGAATATAAGCATTAAAATAAAGTATTCTAATATTTAGAGGAAGATACTTCTTTATTTTTGCTAGCAGAGTTATTTTTTAAGTTAGTGTTTTACACACCTTATCAACTTGTGTATCCCATTGAAGAAAACTGTCTATATACTTTGATACTTAGTCAGAGGTAGAAAAAGCCCTGTGGCAACATAAGCAACTTTTACTGATATAGTTGCAAGAAATAGTTTATATAGTTTCCCAAAGAAAGGATAGTACATACCATAACCTTTGCTATACCAGGTACTAGAAGGAATGAAAAACCCCAGTTCTATACAGGATAATAACATCTTAGATGATGAATATACCACTGAATGACTACCTACTTCTGGTTCAAACATTCTGGCTTCTATGTAGCGTTTTTTCCCCCATTATTTCGTCTTTTACAAAGATAACAGAGCTCCTGCCACTGACATGAAAATGCAAAAAGCATTTCCCACTTCTGTGTGTATCTGAGAGCATCCGAACAGAAGCCATCAATTTCCCCTACAGAAGACAGACTGCTAGCAGTGTTACACAAACAGCAATTTCCTGCTTTGTACTAATACATGACCGGCAGTCTATAAATTGCTGTAATATATCTATTAATAAGAAAGTGACACAGATGTCTCATTTCCAGCGTTATCCGTGATGGAATCAATTCTGTCTGTATGTTGTTAAGGACGGGGGGTTCCATCTCAGTAAGATCAATGTCTTCCTATATAGCTAATGACATAGCCATTATTTTCAGAGGCAGGACCACTGGGTCAGCAGGAAGAGGGGTCCACGGAGATTGACAATACAGAACACAAGTCTCAGATTATTTTGTATAAATATTCTTATCATTATTCACTCATTTTTTGATTGAAATGTCTGGAGATATCTTGAATAAATGCATCCACAATGGCTAGTCAATATTCCTCTTTTCACTGAAATATCATCTGTACAGTATACATTATTATACTGCTATACAGTACTATACAATACAACTACATCACTCAGTATATCACTAATATTACACTCAATGTATTATTAACCTGTTAATATACTTTATTGTTAATATGTTACTATAAATATTCAATGTATTGTTATAATACTCTTACTTAGTGTATTGTTATACTGCAAATATTATACTCAATGTATTGCTATACTGCTAGTAGTTACTATACTGCTCACACTCAATAGATTGTTATACTGCTAATACTTTACTTAATTTATCACTATAGTGCTCATAATCAGTGTATTGTTATACTGTTAATACAATACTCAATGTATTGCTATAATGGTCATACTTAGTGTATTGTTATACTTCTCATATTCAGTGTATTAGTATACCACTGATACTACTCAATGTATCGCTACACTGCTCACACTCAGTATATTGTTATACTGTTAATACTTTACTCAATGTATTACTATAGTGTTTATACTCAGTGTATTGTTATACTGCTAATACCATATTGTATTGCTATACTGTTCACACTCAATGTATTGTTATACTGTTAATAATTACTCAAGGTATTGTTATACTCATCAGACTCAGTGTATTGTTATACTGTTAATAATTACTCAATGTATTGCTATACTGATCAGACTCAGTGTATTGTTACACTATACTCTTGTTCCAGGACACACCTCATTCAGTGGTGTTCAAGGTTTCTCTGAGACTCACAAATGTCAAAGTAACTTGTAAGCCTTCTGGTTCGCCTGTGGCAGTTGATACTGCTCCTGCATTCTAAATTAGATTCTATTCACAGAGTTTGCCAGCAATTCCATTGGAAACTGAGGACAGCTAATGGTGTTAGGCACATTTTCAAACAACTCGTAAAATAAATAGTGTCTAATAGCCATGTATGTAGTACTCTCTGTGTATGGGACAAGTAGCAACAGTAAACAGTTAGTTAATTATACAACACATTTTTAACCAACTGCTATTACAAAAGTCATTAAACTGTGAGCTTAAAAATTGTTACTGTCACATTATTAGATCAGAGAGTTAAATTTCTTAAACAATTGTTGGGCCAAAAGTCATTGTGTTTGTTATTTTGGTATATTTAGAAAACTAAGTAATTTAGTGATAAAATATTAGTGTTAAATTGGTTACAAGTGTCAGGTGGTAACTTGGAGTGGTATGTCACTAGCCACGGCACCTTTTGTTTTTCAAATAGCAGCTATATGCAGCTCTTTTACAAATATTTTCCTAGACAGAACAGCACTATGATTATGAAGGCAGTTGTTGACCACTGATTAAACAGGTAAAACAATTCAATAGAGAGACATGTTCCATGACAGTTTACACCTCATCTGAGTAATGTAATAAATATTACAGGTCTGTGTACCCTGGCTTTGGGTGATACTGAGATATAGCTTACTGACAGCAAGCATGGGGCAGGCCATGTCAAGTAGTCCCATACTGAAATGGAAATACTGTGGTTCCACCACTCATTTCATCATCATCCATGTTTGTAATGTCAAAACAAAATTTACTCTTTTTGTCTATATAATGTTAAATGTCTGTGAGATTTTTCGGGGTTTTTTTAAATTTAGTTTTGGGTTTTTTTAACATCACAGGTAATTCCCATTGTCCTCAGTTCAGTATTTAGAGTCTATGGACCACCAGTATTGTGGGACTGTGAGAAAGTCTTGTTCCCAATATAGAAACCTGCCTCCTGGTAGTAAAGCAGCAGTGAGGAGACACACATCTGACAACAAGAGATCTTCATCATTATTAGTGAAGCTCATAAAGACCTAAACTTGAGCAAATTGAATTGCTGCCCCAGACCATGAAAACTATGGAGGTACCAAGGATGCGTTGAGTATTAACACTGTGTAAGGTCAAGTGAGGCTCAGTTTGCTCGGTTATGGCTGGAAGAGCTCTCTGATAATGCCAAACATAAACCGAATTACGGCCACAGAGAAGTGCAGTGGCTAGTCAGTGCTCCTTATTGAGGGGTTTCATTAATGCCCGGCATGAAGGTCAACCTGTAACAAGGTGTCTTCACCATCACTTCTGATGCATGTAACATGCTCATGTATCATACAGGGCTCACCCTGGATCAAAAATACCTGTAGCCAAAATATTAGCCAAATGGAATTTTTATTAGCCATATTGAAAATGCTTTATCCAAATTTGTTTTACACAGTACTGTATAGAGTATTTATATATGAATATGAAAATGTATCTTTTTCAGCTAATTGTGTACAAACTTGAATAAATTGGAATAACAAAACCTCAATGGGGTCAGTTAATATATTACTTCGATTTTTCAGGGGAGGTGGGGTGGGAATGGGGTTATGCAATATCTTCAGAGTTTGAAGCCAGTACCCATACACCCACCCCCACTTCTAAGGCCTATGACATTAAATTAACAAACATACAGAAATATGGGGGTGGGTGGATGTTTATGGAGGGTGTTGTGTTTTATTTTTTCCCAAATAAAAATTTGAGGTTTTTTTTTAGTTTTATTTTATTTTATAGAGCTCATTATTTCTTTAAATAGCAATCTTTATGTTAGTTTGAATTGCTTTTTTTTTTTTAAAGTGACCCATCAATTCCCCACCCCAAACAATTTCATAATTTGTGCCATGTTGTTGCTGTTGATTTCAGCGTCGTGTTAAATGCTTGTTGTGATTTATGCTTACAAAATACCTCGGCTGAGAATGCCAACTTCACAGTATATTCCATTTATTAAAAAAACCCAACCTTCAATCAAATTAAAATTTACGGTCTTTTTAAAATCCAGCTAACTTATTAAATGTCACCTCACAGTCTTACAAATTTATATCTAAAATTATCTAACAAATATGATTATTGTAAACTAATTTTATTCAGTGTACATTTAACTGCAATTTGTACAATTTAAATACTGCATTTTCATTTTCGGTGATCGCGATCTGCATGCATGCCCTCGACCATGGGTACGAAAATAACAAAGACAAAGGAATAAAAAAAAAATGCAGTTAGGTATTCATCGTATTGTTTAATGTCTGCAACGATGTCTCTTGACACGAGGTTGTCGGCTGACTCTGAAGCGTGATGTATATTCGCACCGAGAGCTGTCCTCAGTTCAGCCAACGAACGTTCTTCCTAACGTTCGTGAACTATTTGACTGGTGATCGTCGTGTCCATTTGGTTTAACGTGAAGCGCACAAACCAATCTAGCGAACGTTTTGTTTTTGTTCAGTCTGGCTGAACTCGGCCCTCGAGACGGCCTACGTGTCTTTCGGCCCTGAACTGGCATGTGTATTCAAATTGACACGCATTGTCGGTCTGTTTTTATTACTTTGGTTCAAAGATTTTACAAAGTAAAAATAACAAGTTACAGATCTTCCAGACATTGCTGTCATACATGTTGAATGCATGCCGTTAAAATTAATAACCGTGATTATTAACATAAGCAAACATTATAAGGCCTACGCTGTATTCTGCATGACACCGTTTCTCGTTACTGGTCGCGAGATGGCTATTACGCTAATTGAATATTTGGTAGTATTATTATGTTTGAGGTGTCGGATAGATTATGTAACCGTTTGTTCACATCAGAAGACAGAAAATGGCTTAGCCAAAATTTTAGCCACTTGCAAATGTTATTAGCCATTTTTGTAAAAATTAGCCAATGGCTACTTTGGCTACCGACAGTGCGAGCCCTGATCATAGTTTAAACATGTATTCTGATGTATGTAACATGCTCATGTATTATACTTTAGACATGTATTCTGATGTATGTAACATGCTCATGTATCATAGTTTAAACATGTATTCTGATGTATGTAACATGCTCATGTATCATACTTTAGACATATATTCTGATGTATGTAACATGCTCATGTATTATACATTAGACATGTATTCTGATGTATGTAACATGCTCATGTATCATAGTTTAAACATGTATTCTGATGTATGTAACATGCTCATGTATCATAGTTTAGACATGTATTCTGATGTATGTAACATGCTCATGTATCATACTTTAGACATGTATTCTGATGTATGTAACATGCTCATGTATCATAGTTTAGACATGTATTCTGATGTATGTAACATGCTCATGTATCATAGTTTAAACATGTATTCTGATGTATGTAACATGCTCATGTATTATACATTAGACATGTATTCTGATGTATGTAACATGCTCATGTATTATACATTAGACATGTATTCTGATGTATGTAACATGCTCATGTATCATAGTTTAGACATGTATTCTGATGTATGTAACATGCTCATGTATCATACTTTAGACATGTATTCTGATGTATGTAACATGCTCATGTATTATACATTAGACATGTATTCTGATGTATGTAACATGCTCATGTATCATAGTTTAGACATGTATTCTGATGTATGTAACATGCTCATGTATCATAGTTTAGACATGTATTCTGATGTATGTAACATGCTCATGTATGATACTTTAGACATGTATTCTGATGTATGTAACATGCTCATGTATCATAGTTTAGACATGTATTCTGATGTATGTAACATGCTCATGTATCATAGTTTAGACATGTATTCTGATGTATGTAACATGCTCATGTATCATAGTTTAGACATGTATTCTGATGTATGTAACATGCTCATGTATCATAGTTTAGACATGTATTCTGATGTATGTAACATGCTCATGTATGATACTTTAGACATGTATTCTGATGTATGTAACATGCTCATGTATGATACTTTAGACATGTATTCTGATGTATGTAACATGCTCATGTATCATAGTTTAGACATGTATTCTGATGTATGTAACATGCTCATGTATCATAGTTTAGACATGTATTCTGATGTATGTAACATGCTCATGTATCATAGTTTAGACATGTATTCTGATGTATGTAACATGCTCATGTATCATAGTTTAGACATGTATTCTGATGTATGTAACATGCTCATGTATTATACATTAGACATGTATTCTGATGTATGTAACATGCTCATGTATCATAGTTTAGACATGTATTCTGATGTATGTAACATGCTCATGTATCATAGTTTAGACATGTATTCTGATGTATGTAACATGCTCATGTATCATAGTTTAGACATGTATTCTGATGTATGTAACATGCTCATGTATCATAATATAAACATGTATATGAATATAATGAATGCTGTATTAAGAAAATATTGCTTAAATCTTATCTTTACATGGGTATGAGTGTTTCCTCCAGGATTTAAAGGCAGATCATATGCTGGGCACATAAAGAAAAAATAATGTACCACACTGCATGAATGAAACTAAGAAGTGAAGCTGAACAGTTGATGTCATCACCCTAACAGCACACTGCCATCAATACACTGGATCACTCCTAGCTTTGTTCCATTGGTACACGAATGGTTATTTTATATACATACATAATTATAGCTTTGTGAAATTTAGCATTTAGTTCATAATTAAATTACAACTCTGTATTTTATAATTTGGGCCTGATTATTATACAAAATTAAACAATTATTTTCAATACAATAGCTGTAACATACATGATTAATATCTTGAATGGTGATTTACATGTGTTTGGATTAAGGATTGCACATACCATGGCCTTTGATATACCAGTCGTGGTGTACTGGGTGGAACGAGAGATAGCCCAGTGGGTCCACCGACGGAGATCGATCCTAGACCGATCGTGCATCAAGTGAGCACATAATATTAACATGTGCTCAATCAAATTGTAAAATAAGACTGAGTACAACCAACCTTATATTAATATTTACCAAAGATTCACACAATAATGGAAAAGAAAATGTTTTAAGAGTACACTACCCAGCTTGTGGCTTCAGTGCTGGAAATTGGCAAATGACCTAAACCATGGCTGGGTCTTTACGTCCTGAAGCCTGGAAGTTGGCAGTAACAGACAGAAGTCCACCAGGGAGTTGTGTTACTTGTCCTTTAAGTGAGCTAACATTACAGAACTGGCTTCACACTCATAATGGGACTTGATCTTAGAACTTGACTATCATCAAGATGAAAAACCTGGGCTGTATTTTCAAATCTGTCTTAGCACTATGATATCATAAAACCATTGTAGGCTACATCATTACTATGATGTGTGCTGTAGTGACGTCACAGGCTGTGATGGTTTTACAATATCTTAGTGCTTTAAAAATGTGTAGCCAGACCTATCTTAACCTTGGAACCTGACTGTCAGTGTATACTACACCAGATGAAGATTGTCTGCCATTGATGGTACAAAACAAATGCAAACAACTTTACCAGTTCTTGAAATGTAGGGGTTACTGTGAACCCTACATGAAGGACAGTTTTAGGTTAGTGTTAAAATTGGATCTCAATTCAAGTCTAAACTCATAGCAACTGTGGAGGGATAGTAGGGGAGACTGTGCCCTCCCACTTGAGAATGAAAATGTAAGTCTATTTGTCTTACTCTGTATAAATATACAAATCTGGCTTATGCCTCCACTAGAGAGTGTGCCCCCAACAGAGAGTGTGCCGCCACTAGAGACTGTGCCCCCAACAGATAGTGTGCCTCCACTAGAGAGTGTGCCCCCAACAGAGAGTGTGCCCCCACTAGAGAGTGTGCCCCCAACAGAGAGTGTGCCCCCACTAGAGACTGTGCCCCCACTAAAGAGTGTGCCTCCACTAGAGAGTGTGTCCCCACTAGAGACTCTGCCCCCACTAGTGTGTAACTACTACAGACTGTGCCCCCACTAGTGTGCCTCCACTAGAAAGTGTGTCCCCACTAGAGACTCTGCCCCCACTAGAGAGTGTGCCCCCACTAGAGTGTGCCCCCACTAGAGACTGTGCCCCCACTAGTGTGTAACTACTACAGACTGTGCCCCCACTAGTGTGCCTCCACTAGAGAGTGTGCCCCTGCTAGAGAGTGTGCCCCCCACTAGAGAGTGTGCCCCAACTAGAGAGTGCATCCCCACTAGAGTGTGCCCCCCCAACAGAATATGTACCCTCACTAGAGAGTGTGCCCTCACTAGAGAGTGTGCCCCCACTAGAGTGTGCCCCCACTAGAGTGTGCCCCCACTAGAGTGTGCCCCCACTAGAGTGTGCCCCCACTAGAGTGTGCCCCCACTAGAGTGTACCCCCACTAGAGACTGTGCCCCCACTAGAGACTGAACCCTCACTAGAGAGTGTGCCCCCACTAGAGAGTGTGCCCCCACTAGAGAGTGTGCCCCAACTAGAGAGTGCACCCTACTAGAGTGTGCCCCCCCCCCCCCAACCAGAATATGTGCCCTCACTAGAGACTGTGCCCCCACTAGAGACTGTGCCCCCACTAGAGACTGTGCCCCCACTAAAGTGTGCCCCCGCTAGAGAGTGTGCCCCCACTAGAAAGTGTGTCCCCACTAGAGACTCTGCCCCAACTAAAGTGTGCCCCCACTAGAAAGTGTGCCCCCTCTAGAGACTGTGCCCCCACTAGAGACTGTGCCCCCACTAGTGTGCCCCCACTAGAGAGTGTGCCACAACTAGAGTGTACCCCTACTAGAGACTGTGCCCCCACTAGAGATTGTACCCTCACTAGAGAGTGTGCCCCCACTAGAGAGTGTGCCCCCACTAGAGAGTGCACCCCTACTAGAGTGTGCCCCCCCTCCAACTAGAATATGTGCCCTCACTAGAGAGTGTGCTCCACTAGAGAATGTGCCCCCACTAGAGAGTGTGTCCCAACTAGAGAGTGCACCCCTACTACAGTGTGCCCCCCACCAGAATATGTGCCCTCACTAGAGAGTGTGCCCCAACTAGAGTGTACCCCTACTAGAGACTGTGCCCCCACTAGAGATTGTACCCTCACTAGAGAGTGTGCCCCCACTAGAGAGTGTGCCCCCACTAGAGAGTGCACCCCTACTAGAGTGTGCCCCCCCTCCAACTAGAATATGTGCCCTCACTAGAGAGTGTGCTCCACTAGAGAATGTGCCCCCACTAGAGAGTGTGTCCCAACTAGAGAGTGCACCCCTACTACAGTGTGCCCACCCCCCACCAGAATATGTGCCCTTACTAGAGTGTGCCGCCACTAGAGAGTGTGCCCCAACTAGTGAGTGCACCCCTACTAGAATGTGCCCCCCAACCAGAATATGTGCCCTCACTAGAGAGTGTGCCCCCACTAGAGACTGTGCCCCCACTAGAGACTGTGCCCCCACTAAGTGTGCCCCCACTAGAGAGTGTGCCACTACTAGAAAGTGTGTCCCCACTAGAGACTCTGCCCCCACTAAAGTGTGCCCCCCACTAGAGAGTGTGTCCCTACTAGAGAGTGCACCCCTACTAGAGTGTGCCCCCCCCAACCAGAATATGTGCCCTCACTAGAGAGTGTGCTCCACTAGAGAATGTGCCCCCACTAGAGAGTGTGTCCCAACTAGAGAGTGCACCCCTACTAGAGTGTGCCCCCCCACCAGAATATGTGCCCTTACTAGAGAGTGTGCCCCCACTAGAGAGTGTGCCCCAACTAGTGAGTGCACCCCTACTAGAGTGTGCCCCCCCCACCAGAATTTGTGCCCTCACTAGAGAGTGTGCCCCCACTAGAGAGAGTGCCCCCACTAGAGTGTACCTCCACTAGAGACTGTACCCTCACTAGAGAGTGTGCCCCAACTAGAGAGTGCACCCCTACTAGAGTGTGCCCCCCCCCCACCAGAATATGTGCCCCCACTAGAGTGTGCCCACACTAGAGAGTGTGCCCCCACTAGAGTGTACCCCCACTAGAGACTGTGCCCCAACTAGAGACTGTACCCTTACTAGTGAGTGTGCCTCCACTACAGAGTGTGCCCCCACTAGAGAGTGTGCCCCCACTAGAGACTGTACCCTCACTAGAGTGTGCCACCACTAGAGACTGTACCCCCACTAGAGACTGTACCCTCACTAGAGAGTGTGCCCCCACTAGAGACTGTACCCTCACTAGAGTGTGCCACCAATAGAGTGTACCCCCACTAGAGAGTGTGCCCCCACTAGAGAGTGTGCCCCCAATAGAGAGTGTGCCACCAATAGAGAGTGTACCCCCACTAGAGTGTGCCACCACTAGAGACTGTACCCCAACTAGAGAGTGTACCCCCACTAGAGAGTGTGCCACAAATAGAGAGTGTGCCACCACTAGAGACTGTACCCCCACTAGAGACTGTACCGCTACTAGAGGGTGTACCCTCACTAGAGAGTGTGCCACCAATAGTGTGTGCCCCCCCCCACTAGAGAGTGTGCCCCCACTAGAGAGTGTGCCACAAATAGAGAGTGTGCCACCACTAGAGACTGTACCCCCACTAGAGACTGTACCCTCACTAGAGAGTGTACCCTCACTAGAGAGTGTGCCACCAATAGTGTGTGCCCCCCCCACTAGAGAGTGTGCCCCCACTAGAGAGTGTGCCACAAATAGAGAGTGTGCCACCACTAGAGACTGTACCCCCACTAGAGACTGTACCCTCACTAGAGAGTGTACCCTCACTAGAGAGTGTGCCACCAATAGTGTGTGCCCCCCCCCCCACCCACTAGAGAGTGTGCCCCACTAGAGACTGTACCCTCACTAGAGTGTGCCCCCACTAGAGATTGTGCCCCAACTAGAGATTGTGCCCCCACTAGAGATTGTACCCTAACTAGAGAGTGTGCCCCCACTAGAGACTGTACCCTCACTAGAGACTTACCCTCATTAGAGAGTGTGCCCCCCACTAGAGACTGTACCCTCACTAGAGAGTGTGCCCCCACTAGAGACTGTGCCCCCACTAGAAAGTGTGTCCCCAATAGAGACTCTGCCCCTTCTAAAGTGTGCCCCCACTAGAGAGTGAGCCCCTACTAGAGACTGTGCCCCCACTAGAGACTGTGCCCACACTAGTGTGCCCCCACTAGAGAGTGTGCCCCAACTAGAGAGGGCACCCCTACTAGAGTGTGCCCCCCACCAGAATATGTGCCCTCACTAGAGAGTGTGCCCCCACTAGAGTGTACCCCCACTAGAGACTGTGCCCCCACTAGAGACTGTACCCTCACTAGAGAGTGTGCCCCCACTAGAGAGTGTGCCCCAACTAGAGAGTGCACCCCTACTAAAGTGTGCCCCCCCCCCAACCAGAATATGTGCCCCCACTAGAGACTTTACCCCCACTAGAGACTGTACCCTAACTAGAGAGTGTGCCCCACTAGAGACTGTACCCTCACTAGAGACTTACCCTCACTAGAAAGTGTGCCCCCCACTAGAGACTGTACCCTCACTAGAGTGTGCCCCCACTAGAGACTGTGCCCCCACTAGAGTGTGCCCCCGCTAGAGAGTGTGCCCCCTCTAGAAAGTGTGTCCCCAACAGAGACTCTGCCCCCACTAAAGTGTGCCCCCACTAGAGAGTGTGCCCCTACTAGAGACTGTGCCCACACTAGAGACTGTGCCCACACTAGTGTGCCCCCACTAGAGAGTGTGCCCCAACTAGAGAGTGTGCCCCAACTAGAGAGTGCACCCCTACTACAGTGTGCCCACCCCCCACCAGAATATGTGCCCTCACTAGAGAGTGTGCCCCCACTAGAGTATACCCCCACTAGAGTATACCCCCACTAGAGACTGTATCCTCACTAGAGAGTGTGCCCCAACTAGAGAGAGCCCCCTACTAGAGTGTGCCTCCTCCCCCCCCCACCAGAATATGTGCCCTCACTAGAGTGTGCCCCCACTAGAGTGTGCCCACACTAGAGAGTGTGCCCCCACTAGAGTGTACCCCCACTAGAGACTGTGCCCCAACTAGAGACTGTACCCTCACTAGAGAGTGTGCCTCCACTACAGAGTGTGCCACCACTAGAGAGTGTGCCCCCACTAGAGACTGTACCCTCACTAGAGTGTGCCACCAATAGAGAGTGTGCCCCCACTAGAGACTGTGCCCTAACTAGAGTGTGCCCCCACTAGAGAGTGTGCCCCCCACTAGAGAGTGTGCCCCCACTAGAGACTGTACCCTCACTAGAGTGTGCCACCAATAGAGTGTGCCACCAATAGAGTGTACCCCCACTAGAGTGTGCCACCACTAGAGACTGTACCCCCACTAGAGAGTGTACCCCCACTAGAGAGTGTGCCCCCACTAGAAAGTGTGCCACAAATAGAGAGTGTGCCACCACTAGAGACTGTACCCCCACTAGAGACTGTACCCTCACTAGAGAGTGTACCCTCACTAGAGAGTGTGCCACCAATAGTGTGTGCCCCCCCCCCTACTAGAGAGTGTGCCCCCACTAGAGAGTGTGCCCCCACTAGAGAGTGTGCCACAAATAGAGAGTGTGCCACCACTAGAGACTGTACCCCCACTAGAGACTGTACCCTCACTAGAGAGTGTACCATCACTAGAGTGTGCCACCAATAGTGTGTGCCCCCCCCCTACTAGAGAGTGTGCCCCACTAGAGACTGTACCCTCACTAGAGTGTGCCCCCACTAGAGATTGTGCCCCAACTAGAGATTGTGCCCCCACTAGAGACTGTACCCCCACTAGAGACTGTACCCTCACTACAGGACTTACCCTCACTAGAGAGTGTGCCCCCCACTAGAGACTTTACCCCCACTAGAGAGTGTGCCCCCACTTGAGACTGTACCCTCACTAGAGACTTACCCTCACTAGAGAGTGTGCCCCCCACTAGAGACTGTACCCTCACTAGAGAGTGTGCCCCCACTAGAGATTGTGCCCCCACTAGAGACTGTGCCCCCACTATAGACTGTACACTCACTAGAGAGTGTGCCCCCCCACTAGAGTGTGCCCCCACTAGAGAGTGTGCCCCCACTAGAGAGTGTACCCTCACTACAGACTGTACCCTCACTAGAGACTGTGCCCCCACTAGAGATTGTGCCCCCACTAGAGATTGTGCCCCCACTAAAGAGATTGCCCCTACTAGAGACTGTACCATCACTAGAAAGTGTGACCCCCACTAGAGAGTGTGCCCCCCCACTAGAGAGTGTTCCCCCACTAGAGACTGTGCACCCACTAGAGACTGTGCCCCCACTAGTGTGCCCCCGCTAGTGTGCCCCCACTAGAGACTGTGCCCCCACTAGAGATTGTGCCCCCACAAGAGACTGTACCATCACTAGAGATTGTGCCACCAATAGAGAGTGTGCCCCCCCCCCCCACCCACTAGAGAATGTGACCCCACTAGAGACTGTACCCTCACTAGAGTGTGCCCCCACTAGAGATTGTGCCCCCACTAGAGACTGTGCCCTCACTAGAGAGTGTGCCACCAATAGGGAGTGTGCCTCCCCCCCCCCCCACTAGAGACTGTACCCTCACTAGAGAGTGTGCCACCAATAGAGAGTGTGCCCCCCACCCACTAGAGAATGTGCCCCCACTAGAGACTGTACCCTCACTAGAGAGTGTGCCCCCACTAGAGATTGTGCCCCCACTAGAGACTGTACCCTCACTAGAGAGTGTGCCACCAATAGAGATTGTGCCCTTCTCCACTTCAGATATCATTCCAATGGGATTGCGATGTATAGAACAAATAAATTATTATTATTGTCTATGTTGTAATTAATCAATAATTCAGTGAATGTCAACACTACAGTGACTAGTACATACCTGGGTTTACTGTGTTACCTATAGACATGAGGTACGACATGTATACAATCAAACCCTCAAACCAATACGGCATCTGAAAATATACAAAGTGTTATTCGTGTTAAATCCTACATGGCATAACAGCATGGTATATCTGCAACAAAAACAACATGTATGACAAAACATCTTCTACTCATTATTAGCCTTTACTCTAAGGCTTCAGCTATTAACATTTGATTATGTGTCCTAGCAATGAATTAATATTACAAGACACTATTTTATATTTTATGAACTTTTATTCAAAGTATTTCTTTTGTAATATATATAAACAAGTTCCTGTCTTTAATAATATTGCCTGCTATATATCCGTAGAACATTTCTATAGAAAATAAAAATGACAATTATACTGATTGGAAAAGGGAACATATAGTATTTGAGACTAAATTTAATTTACTATTACAGTAGCTATACCTGTATAAAACACACAGATGTCATATTGAGACTAAATGTCAGTACTATACTACTCAAAAGAATTTAAGGGTCAGAAGATATTTTCGACATTATTTTCTGAATGTCAATTATATTAGCTAGACCATAATGTCACGCATGGTATTGTTCCATTTTGACGAAAGTGGGTCTAAGCAACCCATAAATGAATTAAAATCCACTGTCATTGACACTGTCGACTAGTTCTAATGGCGAAAACATGCTTACATTAGCACGTAAATTACGGCGAAAGCGAAAGGTCTGCTAAGTGCCCATAACTTGCTTTTTCACAAAGCGCTTCATTTGCACACTTTGCGTGTGTATTCCATGTTCCCAATGCTGAATTTCCGTATAATTGGAGCTTGCGTTCGTGTACGGTGCACACTCCAAATTCGACAATGGTATGACTTCAACTGACTATCGAAGATCGAGGAAGGGCTATTGCTTGGCTTCAGGATGGCAATACGCAAAGAAATGTTGCTCTGAGACTTGGTGTCAGTCAGAGTGTCGTTGGCCGACTGTGCAAAGGGACCAAGCAACGAATTCTGTTCGAAATCGTCCACGTTCAGGAAGACCCCGAAGCACTACAAATAGAGAGGACCGCTACATCACCAATATGGCTCTACGTCAATGCACAACCACTGCACGCCGATTACGTGACAATCTGCGGACTGCGACTGGAACTCGAGTGTCTGATCAAACCATATGCAATCGTCTGAGAGCCAATAATCTACGCTGCCGTCGCCAGGCTGTTCGACCACCACTCCTACCACGTCACAGAACGGCCAGACGTCACTGGTGCACGCTTCATCTGCGGTGGCAACGTGTTCAGTGAGGTCGAGTGATGTTCACTGATGAGTCCAGGTTTAGTCTCCAGTTCAACGACGGTCGGGTTCGTGTCTACAGACGTCCTGGGGAGCGCTTCGCTGACGTTAACGTTAGACAACGTCACCGGTTCGGTGGTGGCAGCGTCATGGTGTGGGGCGGCATCTCTATCCACCACAGGACCCCCCTCTATGTGGTGGATGACAATCTGAATGGAATCCGCTATCTGAATGAGATTATCCGGTCGTTGGTTCTCCTAGGCCTTCAGCAGATTGGCGGCGGGGCAGTTCTTCAGGATGACAATGCCAGACCCCACCGCGCCAGGGTGGTAACGGACTTTCTCAGACAACAAGGTATCACCAGGATGGATTGGCCAGCATATTCGCCTGACTTGGCCCCAGTAGAGCACGCCTGGGACGAATTAGGCAGGAGAGTTCGGGATAACCATGCCCCTCCAGCCAACCTTCATGATCTGGGTCAACTTCTTATGGCAGAGTGGCAGGCCATTCCCCAAGAGTTCTTCAGACGTCTGATCAACAGCATGAGGCAACGATGTGTCGAGTGTATTCACGCCAGGGGTGGATTCACACACTATTAAACGAATGTTCTAATGTGTAAAATCCATATTTGACAACCTTCAACTTTGACAGCATGTCATGTGACTTTCTTGTATACAGTGACGTTTATTTGTGGGTTTTTGTAAATATGGAACAATAAATAAAAAATTTGGTGTAGTTTACATCATCAATCTAATACACTCTGAAACTTATTTGGTTATAAATTTTTGACCCTTAAATTCTTTTGAGTAGTATATGTCAGTACTGTGGCAGTGAATGTTAGTAACACAGTCGACTTGCCAATACTAGGGGTCCTGGTAGCAGACTTCAATATTTGATGTTAGGCTACTATTTGTGTGTTCCCTTATTTCTCTCTATCAGTATATTTCTTAAGACATAAACTTGATAACAGACACCAAGTTTTATTATGCTATTTACTACCATACATATTATGTTTTCTAAAAACATTTTTTTAAACACTTTTTATATGCATGTAAAGAAACTATATACATTGTAGGCCTAAACCACTACACACCATTATTAATATCAATATAACATTTTGTTTTGTTCACTTCTGCAGATAATTATTAAAAACCCAAGTTCTGTTCATTCAAAAAAATTATAAAGATTTCACAATAATATTTTATTATTTCTTACACACCCGTTGGTGAGAACACCATGCATTATTTTTGATAACACATGGTTGTTTACACATGTACGTGTGTTAACAATTTCAAGACATACGACTGGCTGCTCCTAGGTGATGACCAGGTCACCACTACCATACATCCAATGAAAAACTACACGATGGAAATCAATTACATTGTGACATATAGTTAACCTGACAATCATGGGTGATGCATACATTAGCTACAAGTGTAAATAACTTTTAGTCGAAAAAGATGTTACAATTTGCTTACAACCTGGTTTTTGAGGATATGTAAGAAATACAATAATACATTTGTGTCTGTTCGATACCATTTATCGCACAACTCGTTTAAAAATGTATCAAACTCATTTTTGCTCGTTAGATAAATTTTAAAACTTGTGAGATAAATGGTATCTAATGGCCACTCATGGATTATTCTCTATATATTTAACACTGGAAATAGACATATAATTGAAAACTCTCTTTAAACACGGTGATGTCATTTGGTGAAAAAAAATACCCCAAAACTGTATGTGGACAGCAACATGGACTGATGGACCGACAGATATTTTATGATATATTTAACACTGGAAATATAGATCTGTAACTGGAAACTCTCTTTGAAGGTTAGCCAATCTATGATGACATGTTTAATGCACACAAGGTGAATGGTGATAGCAAGCACCCGATCACACAACATTACACCATTTAGTAATATGTTGTGTTTATTACTGAGAACATATGAAAACAATCCTGGTTATGAGTGACTAGTTATTCCAGTATATATGTATGTACAGATTGGTGGACTGGAGGACACACATACATTATACACACTGATACCCTGCAGCATGTTCTGGAGACTGGTCCTAACATTAAATGATATGACAGAAAACAATGGTACCAGTGAACTTGTTCAGGAGACTGGTCCTAACTTTAGAAGAATGTGATATGACAGAAAACAATGGTACCAGTGAACTTGTTTAGGAGACTGGTCCTAACATTAAATGATATGACAGAAGACAATGGTACCAGTCAACTTGTTCAGGAGACTGGTCCTAACATTAGATGAATGTGATACATTGTCAGAAGACAATAGTACCAGTGAACTTGTTCAGGAGACTGGTCCTAACATTAGATGGATGTGATATGACAGAAGACAATGGTACCAATGAACTTGTTCAGGAGACTGGTCCTAACATTAGATGAATGTGATATGAAAGAAGACAATGGTACAATGGTACCAGTGAACTTTTTCAGGAGACTGGTCCTAACATTAGATGAATGTCATATGACAGAAGACAATGGTACCAGTCAACTTGTTCAGGAGACTGGTCCTAACATTAGATGGATGTGATATGACAGAAGACAATGGTACCAGTCAACTTGTTCAGGAGACTGAGTCTAACATTAGATGGATGTGATATGACAGAAGACAATGGTACCAGTGAACTTGTTCAGGAGACTGGTCCTAACATTAGATGAATGTGATATGAAAGAAGACAATGGTACAATGGTACCAGTGAACTTTTTCAGGAGACTGGTCCTAACATTAGATGAATGTCATATGACAGAAGACAATGGTACCAGTCAACTTGTTCAGGAGACTGGTCCTAACATTAGATGAATGTCATATGACAGAAGACAATGGTACCAGTCAACTTGTTCAGGAGACTGGTCCTAACATTAGATGAATGTCATATGACAGAAGACAATGGTACCAGTCAACTTGTTCAGGAGACTGGTCCTAACATTAGATGAATGTGATATGAAAGAAGACAATGGTACAATGGTACCAGTGAACTTGTTCAGGAGACTGGTCCTAACATTAGATGAATGTGATATGACAGAAGACAATGGTACCAGTCAACTTGTTCAGGAGACTGGTCCTAACATTAGATGAATGTCATATGACAGAAGACAATGGTACCAGTGAACTTGTTCAGGAGACTGGTCCTAACATTAGATGAATGTGATATGACAGAAGACAATGGTACCAGTCAACTTGTTCAGGAGACTGGTCCTAACATTAGATGAATGTGATATGACAGAAAACAATGGTACCAGTGAACTTGTTCAGGAGACTGGTCCTAACATTAGATGGATGTGATATGACAGAAGACAATGGTACCAATGAACTTGTTCAGGAGACTGGTCCTAACATTAGATGAATGCGATATGACAGAAGACAATGGTACAATGGTACAATGGTACCAGTGAACTTTTTCAGGAGACTGGTCCTAACATTAGATGGATGTGATATGACAGAAGACAATGGTACAATGGTACCAATGAACTTGTTCAGGTGACTGGTCCTAACATTAGATGGATGTGATATGACAGAAGACAATGGTACCAATGAACTTGTTCAGGTGACTGGTCCTAACATTAGATGGATGTGATATGACAGAAGACAATGGTACCAATGAACTTGTTCAGGAGACTGGTCCTAACATTAGATGATGCAGTGAACTTGTTCAGGAGACTGGTCCTAACATTAGATGGATGTGATATGACAGAAGACAATGGTACAGTGGTACCAATGAACTTGTTCAGGTGACTTGTCCTAACATTAGATGGATGTGATATGACAGAAGACAATGGTACCAATGAACTTGTTCAGGTGACTGGTCCTAACATTAGATGGATGTGATATGACAGAAGACAATGGTACCAATGAACTTGTTCAGGAGACTGGTCCTAACATTAGATGAATGTGATACATTGTCAGAAGACAATGGTACCAGTGAACTTGTTCAGGAGACTGGTCCTAACATTAGATGAATGTGATACATTGTCAGAAGACAATGGTACCAGTGAACTTGTTCAGGAGACTGGTCCTAACATTAGATGAATGTGATATGAAAGAAGACAATGGTACAATGGTACCAGTGAACTTTTTCAGGAGACTGGTCCTAACATTAGATGAATGTGATATGACAGAAGACAATGGTACCAATGAACTTGTTCAGGAGACTGGTCCTAACATTAGATGAATGTGATATGACAGAAGACAATGGTACCAGTGAACTTGTTCAGGAGACTGGTCCTAACATTAGATGAATGTGATATGACAGAAGACAATGGTACCAGTCAACTTGTTCAGGAGACTGGTCCTAACATTAGATGAATGTGATATGACAGAAGACAATGGTACCAGTCAACTTGTTCAGGAGACTGGTCCTAACATTAGACGGATGTGATACATTGTCAGAAGACAATGGTACCAGTGAACTTGTTCAGGAGACTGGTCCTAACATTAGATGAATGTGATATGACAGAAGACAATGGTACCAGTGAACTTGTTCAGGAGACTGGTCCTAACATTAGATGAATGTGATATGACAGAAGACAATGGTACAATGGTACCAATGAACTTGTTCAGGAGACTGGTCCTAACATTAGATGAATGTGATATGACAGAAGACAATGGTACCAATGAACTTGTTCAGGAGACTGGTCCTAACATTAGATTAATGTGATATGACAGAAGACATTGGTACCAGTCAACTTGTTCAGGAGACTGAGTCTAACATTAGATGGATGTGATATGACAGAAGACAATGGTACCAGTGAACTTGTTCAGGAGACTGGTCCTAACATTAGATGAATGTGATACATTGTCAGAAGACAATGGTACCAGTGAACTTGTTCAGGAGACTGGTCCTAACATTAGATGAATGTGATATGACAGAAGACAATGGTACCAGTCAACTTGTTCAGGAGACTGGTCCTAACATTAGATGGATGTGATATGACAGAAGACAATGGTACCAGTCAACTTGTTCCCGAGTGCTCACCCTTCTGAACACGCCACTGTATATGACAGCCGTGACTGGAAAATTAATGGGTTGTTATTAAGTAAGTGATTTGTTTTGTTACAACTATTTTCAACAGTTGACGATTTGATCTAAGCTTTGCTCTCAAAGAAAAGTCAATACATTCTGAAATTGTAGAAACATTGATCTTTTTTCTCTCTCTCTCTCTCTCTCTCTCTCTCTCTCTCTCTCTCTCTCTCTCTCTCTCTCTCTCTCTCTCCCTCCCTCCCTCCCTCCCTCCCTCCCTCTCTCTCTCTCTCTCTCTCTCTCTCTCTCTCTCTCTCTCTCTCTACAAGTCGTTAGCTAAAAAAAGAAAAGAAATAATAATAAAAAACCAACACAGACAGACTTGTATGTTGATGATAGCCTCAAGGCATACTTGTTTCACTCCGACTTGTTCTTTGTCTGACGATTATCACCATGTTTGAAATTCTCAGACACGCACTAGCTGAAGGCCAAGCTTGTCCCCAAACAGCCTCTAACGGCTGCATAACAACATGGCCACTTTAATCCAGCTTTCTGGGCAGTTTGGCTGCAGCACTGCGTATTGTGCCTCCCTGCCAGTTGTCTAATCACACCGTTTCACCCAGCTCATTTTAAACGAGGCTTCTTTGATGCCTCTCAATGCCGGGTAATGGAAGGAATTATAATAGCCAGAAATAATCTTCATTTGTGGAATTCCGTTAAATCAAACGCGGGCTGAAGAAAGACAATTTTGTTCGTTTGGAATCCCTGGAGTTAAACTATACGTTCAACCGTCGATATGACTTGCACAAATTTGTTAGGCAATTGTATTCCCAGCACTGCGGTGGAGATAATAATTTGGGTTCGGTGGTAGTTATTACAGCAAACACAGCGCTGTGTAAACTGCATTAACTACCCTTCTACCTCGAGGCGGCTGTCTGCAGCCCGGCTGATGGAACAGCACAAGTATAATAACAGGCAATACTTGAGTTAAACCTCGGGTCATCTTTATTCATGAGACCAGACACCAGTCGCTTATTTATATATTTATTTAAGAGTACTCCTAGTGAAATAATAAAACAAATTCAGCAAATACACCACCTTATTTGTACAGAATACCAGCCTCGGTGGGGTCATATGGTTAAGCCATTGGCTGGTATAGGTACTGGGTTCGCAGCCCAGTACTGGCCCCAGCCAGAGTGAGTTTTAATGACTCGGTGGGTAGGTGTAAGGCCATTACACCGACTTCTATTTCACTAACCATTAACAACTAACCCACTGTCCTGGACAGACAGTCCAAATAGCTGAGTGTGTGCCCAGGACAGTGTGCTTGAACCTTAACTGGATATAAGCAAAAAATAAGTTAAAATGAATTAATGAATGAATGTACAGAATACACCCTTCTGCCATTACAGGGTTGATAAAAATTGACATGCTACATAAACACACTCTGCTCCATATGATAAACATGTTACATATTTAACTAGTTTTGTTCTGTATCCATTCCCTACTTAATGATGACCTATCCAAATAGTGTTCCACCCAGTGCACCAAAGGTATATTAAAGGCCATGGTATGTGCTATCCTGTCTGTGAGATGGTGCATACAAAAGATACCTCAAGTGCTACTATATAGCAGGTTCCATCTCTAAGACTATATGTCAGAATTACCAAATGTTTGATATCCAATAGCTGATGATTAATAAATCAATGTGCTCTGCATGGTGGTGTCGTTAAACAAAACAGACTTTAACGTAACTATCCAAATAGGTTATACATGACTGAACCACACTGCATATGCAGCACACCAGGAGTTATAGGTTATACATGACTGAACCACACTGCATATGCAGCACACCAGGAGTTATGCATATTATTCATATTGTTATACACAGTTGTACAGACCAATTCTCCAAAGTATATCAGGCATACTGTTACACACAGTTCTATTACCAATCACCCACTTAGAATAATAGTCCATGTTGGCAGCTGGTAACACAATAATATTCAATCAATTATGGTAACAATAATATTCAATCAATTATGGTAACAATAATATTCAATCAATTATGAATTATGCACAACAATTGTATTATCCACCTATCAGCCAGGATGGCACTAATCTGCAAGCAGTCTTATATTATTTATCCACGCATTCACAATACATTTAATGGTGGCACTGGGAATTCACAGGGCATTTTTGAAAGTAGCAACTGTTACAAAAAAGTAGGCAGCTATATCTACTGAACATGGTGATGTAGGTAACTGAAAACCCAGGTTGCAGTGTCAGCTGATAGTCACCACAAATCACCACCTGCCAGCTAACAATGAACACTCTCAATACATACTCTTCAAAAAAAGTAGAGGAACTCTAATAAGAATTTATAATTTGCCAAAATTGTAAGGTATATTAGCTGTGGGGAATGGTTGTATGATAATAGTGAATTAATTGGGCAAACATTACAACCGGTAGTTCAGTATTACAGTAGGTTTTCTGACCACCAAAGAGCTTGGATGATTGGGGTCAGAAGTGAAATTTGAAAGTTGAAGTTTTTTATCACTAAATCGCAAATTCAAGCAATATAAATGACTAAAAACAAAACAATAACAACTGTATGATCAACAGAATGAAAAAGATTGACAGAAATAATGTTCCACGGTGATTAATGGACCTTCCTGGAAATTGTCAAAATCGAGAATGACACCCCACCCACGTGTACGGGCAACTGCGTGATGCATGTGCAAACTATGGAATGTGTTTCGGTGTGTTGATAAACAGACCTGAACATTCTTTACTAGGATGTCTGTGGTCAAAACGTATGTTCAGTCTAGTAGTTGATATTAGCATTAATATTTGAGGTTCCCCTACCTTTTTAAAGAGTATGTATTATTGCTCATTACTGGTTGAATCAGGGATTCTCGTATATTATAGTATCACACTATTAGTGGTAGAATCAGGGATTCTCGTATATTATAGTATCACACTATTAGTGGTTGAATCAGGGATTCTCGTATATTATAGTATCACACTATTAGTGGTTGAATCAGGGATTCTCGTATATTATAGTATCACACTATTAGTGGTAGAATCAGGGATTCTCGTATATTATAGTATCACACTACATTATGTTTTAGAAGCCCTAATATGTCCTGAACATGAAACTAACTGGTAACAGTGAAAAACTTGGGATCCGCTACTCATTTGTCACCTGTGTTTGAGGGTATCCCAGATAATCTTATTTTGTCGTTGGTGACAGGCCACAATTCATACTCTCTAATTTTTTTGCTCCAAATACCCAAACACATGTCAGTGGCATGTATTATATCAAATCAAAACTTATGATCTACTGGACCACATGGTATGCTTTAATATAGGATATCCATTAAAAATCCACAACTTAGTCATCAATAAGTGACAATACCTCAATTTCCCTTGTGGCTTTCCATAAAAATATCCCAATTGTTATATTACTAGTTGTGAATTCACAATGTATAAAAAAAAAGAAAAAAAGTTTTATTTAACGACGTACTCAACACATTTTAATTATGGTTATATGGTGATAGACATATGGTTAAGGACCACACAGATACTAAGAGGGAACCTGCTGTCGCCACTTCATGGGCTACACATTCTGATTAGCAGCAAGGGATCCTTTATATGCATCATCCCACAGACAGGATAGCACATACCACGACCTTTGATATACCAGTCGTGGTGCACTGGCTGTGAAGAGAAATAGCCCAATGGGCCCACCGACGGGAATCGATCCCAGACCGACTGTGCATCGAGTGAGCGCTGTACCACTGATCTACGTCCTGCCCCTTCACAATGTATAATACCATACCAATACTGGTTGAATTTGTAATGTGTAGTACCATACTATTACTGGTTGAATTTGTAATGTGTAGTACCATACTATTACTGGTTGAATTTGTAATTTGTAATGTGTAGTACCATACTATTACTGATTGAATTTGTAATGTGTAATGTGTAGTACCATACTATTACTGGTTGAATTTGTAATTTGTAATGTGTAGTACCATACTATTACTGGTTGAATTTGTAATTTGTAATGTGTAGTACCATACTATTACTGGTTGAATTTGTAATTTGTAATGTGTAGTACCACACCAATACTGGTTGAATTTGTAATGTGTAGTACCACACCAATACTGGTTGAATTTGTAATTTGTAATGTGTAGTACCACACCAATACTGGTTGAATTTGTAATTTGTAATGTATAGTACCACACCAATACTGGTTGAATTTGTAATTTGTAATGTGTAGTACCATACTATTACTGGTTGAATTTGTAATTTGTAATGTGTAGTACCACACCAATACTGGTTGAATTTATAATTTGTAATGTGTAGTACCACACCAATACTGGTTGAATTTGTAATTTGTAATGTGTAGTACCACACCAATACTGGTTGAATTTGTAATTTGTAATGTGTAGTACCACACCAATACTGGTTGAATTTGCAATTTGTACTACACCAATACTGGTTGAATGGGGAATTTATAATGTGTAGTACCATACTATTACTGGTTGAATGGGGAATTTATAATGTGTAGCAGTAATCATTACTAATAGTACACTACTGCTGGGCCGGAAGACAATTCTAAACAATGCATGTCGTTGTTGGATGAGAATTTAAAACTCATTGTTGGCTTCAAATCGAAATACAGTTTAATGTCGAAAAATTAAAAGATGGTACAAAATGTGGGTGACTTTGATGAATGACAGAATTAATGTATTAAACAATGGTAGAATAACTCAAAATTGATATATTTATTTTGAGTGTCACATGGGATCAGTATAATGAAGGGAAGAGGGACAGTTTGGTCAGGATGTTCCAGTACTTGCATTTGATGAATTTCAGTATTGATTACCCATCAGAGCAGCACAATGTAGGAAAACAATCCATAAACATGTCAAACACTCCACTTACCCACATCATGTTACGAGAATAACCATGGCCAGCACCACGCTAGGATCTTGTGTGCCTCCCATAGACCCCGACAGAAATAGCCAGGTTTTAGAAGTCATGGATATATAGACATTCCATCAAGGCAACAAAACATGGGGCTATGCCTGAAGACGTAGGTATTACCGTCTGTGGAAATGTATAAGCAATGAGGCCACATCTCTATTTGCCGTGATCAATACTGGTAAATCTCCAAATTACTCTTTGCAAGTGGATAGAGTGAGAAACATTTGCATGCAGCCATCGAGCAATTTGGCGGTGACGGCAAGTGGTTTTGCTGTGTTTCTCGTACTCCCCTGGGATGAGCACACAATGAGCTAATGACCAGTGTGCACCTCACCAAGCAACGTCGGAGATCTAGCTGCCACAGTTCAACACAGTCAGAAGAGAAAACTGCTAATAACTTATACAAGTCCAATGATTAATTAGCCTGGAATTCAGTAAGGAACAAACCCAGAAAGAAGATGACAGCAAATTGGACTGTTTTTCAAACATGGACTCTATTGTCATGTTACGGGTTGTGTAGTCACAGTCCATTATGAAAGTAATTTGTTATACAACAAGAAATAGACACCATTATAGATTCAGCACTTGGCAAGAAAAACCCAGTGAATAATTCATCGTACAGTGGTTTAACAATCAGGTTTAATGTTGGCAGGTGCCGAGTTCATACCCCAGGACTGCTCTATCCCAGAATGAATATTCAGCTTAGTTGGGAACAATGATAAGAAGCTATCATATGAAGTCATAAGTGTAACTGAGGTGGTGCACATTTTGACATGTGATGAAGCTTGCCGAAAAAGTATAGCGAAACCTCTCAAAAGCAGACACTCTGTAAAGCAGAATTCCCTCAAAACATGTTTTTTGCAAGCCCTAGTTAAATATCTGTAAAGAAGTGAACCTCTCTAAAATGGATACCCCTTAAAATGAGATGTTTTACTTGGTTCCAAGAGTGGCCGTTTTAGAGGATTTTCACTGTACTTGTTCTATCCGACAAGACTGCATATTATGGATTCTTTTTCTCATTAATTTGTCAAATAAACTATTATTTTACTCAGACAAGGACGGCTGAAAACGTTACTTTTTATTTTACTATTTCATCATAAACGATTTAACTAAACTATCATATTTGTTATGTTTGTTTAATTTGTTAAATAAAACATAACACTACAAATTAACAAGGTTTAAATTTTGTATGAATATTTATTTCAACCATTCAGTAAGATGAGCTATCTAGTTACACATAATCCTTGCTCCCTCGATAGGGATCTTTAATATGACAGATCTGTTTAAAGTTCAGGGATGTAGCTAGTTGGGGACAGTGTCAGCCCACACCCACAGTAATTTTGCCAAACTTTTCATTAATTATTAAATCTAGCTACAAATATCATAAATTCATGTTTTAAGCAATCTAAACAAAAATGTTCCCAGAGAAGGCATTTTGCTACTTATTTCCTCCATACTGCCACCTTCCATTCCTGCATCCCGAGAAAATATAACTATGGCTGTTAAATGACTTTTAATCTATTCTGATACCAGCCACATGTGATTGCATCTGCAAGTGCAACATGAGTAACTGTAAGATAGGTTCATCTGGTCTGCATTATTGTGAAAACCCTCAGTGAGAAAATGTGATTGTGTACATTTGGTAAATACTGAATTTTCAGGCCATTTTATAAAAGGAGATGCCTACCCTGAGCACCTATCCAGTGGAATGGCACTTGGGTTTACAAATACATTGTGTTGGAAGCACTTTGAAAAATTAGTTGAAACATTAATTTTAATGACTAGCTCATTCACAGCTGATGTTGTAACCGTAGGCGAAATAATCACTAGTTTTTTGTGTCGTTACAATACAACCATAACACAATATTGTTCTGATGACTACTACATTTTCATTTTTAAAAAGCCACTTTGAGCCACAGTTTGCCACAAATATTGAAGATGCATGCAAGCCTGAGGATAAAGCATTGCAATATTTTTTATGATTTTTTTTTTATGTAGCAGAAGATATAAACTTGAGCAAAACAAGTTGATGGCACGCTGACATTGCAGAGAACAAACATGATAAAGATTATTCTGTCAGCAGATAGCCAACCAGTTTGCAGCTTCCAAGACGAGACAATCGAGAAAAGTTTAAGTGAATGAAGTAAGTGATTACATCTTGAGCTGAGCACCATTACTGCTGCCAATATCTCATAAAGTGCAGTCAGTCAGAAAATCACACAGAACAAACGTCTGCAATCATGTTGCACAGGAATGATTGCAGACGTGAACCTCACATGATGCACGGTCACAAATTTAATAAGACTGAAGAAAAATAGAATAAAAATAAAAATAAAACAGATATTTTGAAGACAGACAGAATGGAAAGAAATCAAATATTCTATTTGATCTCTGTCTGGAAAAGAAGAAATAAAAATAGATCTTGAGGGAAAAAAAAGTGGGTAAAAAGAAAAAAGAAGATAATTTGTTGTTACAAGTTAATAGTACAAGGTACTAGTACAAAAGAATATGAAGGTGTGTCGAGCAAAGCATCAGTCAGACCACCCCAGTTTACCATGCCATCACAGCATGTTGGGTCTGGGATAGCGCATGCAGACATGTCACATGCAGCAGAGTTGAACGTGGTGATTGGCCAAAATGCCTTCACAGCAGAATGCAAGCTATGGAAATGCTATGTACCATTAAAAATATATATGTTTAAATTAAAAAATGGTGCACTGAACCATGGGCTACAAGCCACGAATATCATGAACCACAATTAACTGCACCCTTAGTCCCATCGAAACTGCAGCCTGTAGTTACTTGCTATAGTCTGCATGCTGTGACGTGTATGTCCTCCCGACTCATAAAAGAAAAAAACTTACCTAGATGATTTATTCTAAATTATACCAGAAATTATCAGCTATTGGATGTTAACATTTTCTTAGAGAGGAAACCCGCTACATTTTTCCATTAATAGCAAGGAATCTTTTATATGTACTTTCCCACAGACAGGAAAGCACATGTCATGGCCTCTGACCAGTTGTGATGCATTGGTTGGAATGAAAAACACCCAAATCAGTCGAATGGATCCACTGAGGTGGTTTGATCCTGTGACGCAAGCACCTCAGGCAAGTACTTGTGGATCTGAGACAATAGTTTACAAGTTCAGAACTGGAAATTTTTAGCCAACCTATGGTCTTTAATTTTTACTGGATAATATAAAAAGTTGGACAAAGTATTCTGAAATGTTAGGCACAGGTTTACATCATTATTGAGGCAATTAAAGTCGCTAGTGTGAGTTTAAGTGGCCTGTAACACAGTGACTATCTGGTTGGAGTGTTTGATGACATCAGTAACAAGATGAAGCCAGTTAGCTAGTGGCAGTGCTGTGTGTGTGTTACCAAGTGTATCATGGAAGTCAACACTACACTGTACTGAGAGATACATCATGGGTTAACACAAGTACATCACAGGGTTCTTCATTAATCATAACTATATAGGATGTTCACACAAGTACATCATGGAAGTCATTGTTAACTAGAACAATAGAAGGTTCACACATGTACATAACGGGGTCATCAATAACTAAAACAATAGGTTCACACAAGTACATCACAGGTCATCATTAACTAGAACAATAGGAGGTTCACACAAGTACATCATGGGGTCATCATTAACTAGATCAATAGGAGGTTCACACAAGTACATCATGGGGTCATCATTAACTAGAACAATAGGAGGTTCACACAAGTACATCACAGCGTCATCATTAACTAGAACCATAGGAGGTTCAGACAAGTACATCACGGGGTTATCATTAACTAGAACCATAGGAGGTTCAGACAAGTACATCATGGGGTCATCATTAACTAGAACAATAGGAGGTTCACACAAGTACATCACAGCGTCATCATTAACTAGAACCATAGGAGGTTCACACAAGTACATCATGGGGTCATCATTAACTAGAACAATAGGAGGTTCACACAAGTACATCACAGCGTCATCATTAACTAGAACCATAGAAGGTTCAGACAAGTACATCACGGGGTCATCATTAACTAGAACCATAGGAGGTTCAGACAAGTACATCACAGCGTCATCATTAACTAGAACAATAGGAGGTTCACACAAGTACATCATGGGGTCATCATTAACTAGAACAATAGGAGGTTCACACAAGTACATCACAGCGTCATCATTAACTAGAACCATAGAAGGTTCAGACAAGTACATCACGGGGTCATCATTAACTAGAACCATAGGAGGTTCAGACAAGTACATCACAGGTCATCATTAACTAGAACAATAGGAGGTTCACACAAGTACATCATGGGGTCATCATTAACTAGATCAATAGGAGGTTCACACAAGTACATCATGGGGTCATCATTAACTAGAACAATAGGAGGTTCACACAAGTACATCACAGCGTCATCATTAACTAGAACCATAGGAGGTTCAGACAAGTACATCACGGGGTTATCATTAACTAGAACCATAGGAGGTTCAGACAAGTACATCATGGGGTCATCATTAACTAGAACAATAGGAGGTTCACACAAGTACATCACAGCGTCATCATTAACTAGAACCATAGGAGGTTCACACAAGTACATCATGGGGTCATCATTAACTAGAACAATAGGAGGTTCACACAAGTACATCACAGCGTCATCATTAACTAGAACCATAGAAGGTTCAGACAAGTACATCACAGCGTCATCATTAACTAGAACCATAGGAGGTTCAGACAAGTACATCACAGCATCATCATTAACTAGAACAATAGGAGGTTCACACAAGTACATCATGGGGTCATCATTAACTAGAACCATAGAAGGTTCAGACAAGTACATCACGGGGTCATCATTAACTAGAACCATAGGAGGTTCAGACAAGTACATCATGGGGTTATCATTAACTAGAACCATAGAAGGTTCAGACAAGTACATCATGGGGTTATCATTAACTAGAACAATTAGTTACCATTGACTAGAACAAAATGAAGTCCACTCTAATAACTTCCCTAAAGTTATTGTTACTAGAACAATAGGAGATTCACGCAAATACATCATGGGATGTTATTGTTAACTAGTGCAAGAAAATTTTCACAGGTACATTACTGAGAGGTCATCATTAATTTTATTACATACCCATTAAATCTTACTATATAAATACAGCTCTGAATACAAGAATTGAATACAACTTTCCGTATTCAACTCAACTGCCGGAACTATACCGTATTCAACGCTACTATTTATAGCACATGGTTACCTGGAATTCCCTTCATGATATGTAAACAAAGTTTGTGCTTTTGTTTAAAATGTTATTTTGTGGAAAATTTAAACTGAAAACAGACAAATATTTACAATTTAATGAGCGTGATACCAAAACTTGAGACGGGAACACTACTAACCAATGAGCTTTTAATCCACGATAGTTAAGGTCGACGACAGTCTCTTTTTGGACCCTTGTTTTGGCTTCGTTACATTTTTTAATTCTTATTCTTTTTCAATAAATAAAACATCTCCAACCGTAATTTTGTGATATGATATATTTGACAAAAGGTACGTTTTATTTCTTTCATCTTTCAAAACTTCAAATTAATATTTTGTCCAGAATTATGAAAAATAAAAAAAGTACCGACCTGTAAACAGCATTGTCTGCTTGTTATAGGAATTTGACAGGGGTCAAGGTTAGTAGACTAGTTTTTATTTTAATGTGGCGCAGCATTGTAATAATACAGCTAATTTTGAATTTAAATGACATCAGTATTCCAATGACGTCACTTTGCATCTCCTTACAATAACCATAAACTGGGTACATGACGTTTCCTTTTTGAAAAAATTCCAATGTAAAATTGCTATTGAATTTTTTCTTTTCTTAACATTACTAAGGCCACCTATTTTTTATTAAATGGTTTACGGATTTTTTTCCACAAAATATATGTAGGTGGTCGAAATAAAAATAAAAGTTTTGGATCCATTTTTTTATTATTTTTTTCTGACCAATTTTTTTCTATCGGAGGAAAAAAAAAGAAAATTTTCAAATCCAGATTATTCATCATGAACACACATATATGTTGCAAATGGATTTTGTGGTTGCATGTACTTTCTCATTCACTACCATTCTGCTTCCCGGGTTGCTTAATACACCACTCTTGCATGTAGCATTGGTTTGAATATATTTTGTCCTTTTAAATACACAGGTATGATACTACAAGTCATGGAAAAAACCTAAAGTACTTCATAATAATTTGAGGATATTATATTATAAAAGAAATTTACAAAAGTTCATGCAAGATTTTGGATGGAAATTAGTTTTTATTAATAGTTTCAAATCTTGTTACACAAATATCATGCCCGATATATTTAAGATACAACAAAATGTCTTTATATCAGCGTAGTCTTAATAGATATGAAGTGCACTCATTTAATAGTTCGCATGTTCTTTTCTTTCAGTTACAGTATTTATATCTCGAATAAATAACTAATGTGGATATATTCATGTTATTTCAAAACAATTACACTAATAAATATATAATCAGGGCGAATCGACTCACTTTTGGAGCAAAACGACTCCGTACGAATAAGATTTTAGAACGAATCAACCCTGGGTGAACGGGTCTAAGGGCGAAACAACACAGGGTTCGAAATGGTTTTAGGGTGAAACGACCCGGATTCAACAGAAATTGGTCTGCACACGTCGTAATTTTACTGCTTTGGCATTCAGGCATATAAATACTGTATTATACATAGATGCTTATTGATTTATACTTTTGATATGTATTTATGATGTTGAATTAGTTAATACAGACATACTACGATAAACTGTTCAATTCTGCTACTTGAAATTCTGATTTCGACATATAGCCGCTTTCCGCAAGTATCAATAACAACAACAAGATGGTGGCCATGCACCTGTGCACCCGCACAGTACACGGCAAAGTCAAAACGCAACGTACTTCTGAATAAATAATTTAACAAAGACAGAATATGATTTGACAAGTATAATTTTGGGAAAAATACCCTTGAATTACTTTTTTTTTTCTTCTTTTTTTTTTGGTCAGAACAGCGGTAAAAAAAAAATTAAAATGTAGGTTTGCATTTTTATTTTTCCAGCGGGACTTTTTAATGAACTTCGGCGGATCCGTAAACCTATTAATCAAAAATGACTGGCCTAATGCACCTGAATGTGTTTGAACAAAATCTTGTGATTAAAAAATTGCACCTTTTACGAAATATGGATTTCTAGTGAAATTACGGTAAGATATGCTATATTTATTGTGTACGAAGCCAAAACATGGGTGCGAAAAGTGACTGTCGTCGACTTTAGCAACAATGCCATCTCCTCACGTAGAAAACTTGAATGAACTGTCAACCAGATTATTCAGTGGAGCGATGATTTATGGAGGCACATTTAATATAAACTTAAACTTTTCAGCAACGAATAATTCCATGAACATTAATAAAAGAAAACACACCGATGACGACTCAGACATTGAGTGAACAATTCTTGACATTTTTCTTCATTGATAAAACTGGCACGCTGAAGGTTTTCTGACGTATTACGAGCAAATTAAATATTATATTGTTCGTGAATTTTAGCTATTACATTGTCTTTAAAAGGCATTTCAAACAATATCATTAAAATTATAGGTAACTTTTCACTCATTCTTTCTTATTTCTGTTTATTGTTTAAATAGAACTATATTCCAATGTGTAATAATTGGTGACCTAGTTGTGTAAATTTAGAAATCTCCATCATTAGCTAGCAGTGTTACAATTTCTAAATCATTATTTGGAAAAAAAATTCCAATTTAGGGTATGTAATAAATACAAAACTACATATATGTGGTTTTCTGATTTCTGTATACCACATATATGTAGTTTTGTCTATGTACAAGAAGAGGTTTACACAAATACATCATGGGGGAGAGGGATATTAAGTGACATCTAGCATCTTAGTTGGGATCAGATATCAAAACAGAACATCACTGCATACTTCTTCCACAAAGAAGCAGAAGATATTTCAAATATTTGCTCTTTAAACTGGACAGTACACACTGGACCATGTGATTATTCATCAACCCAAGTATCGGGGAAATGAGTGAAAATATCCAATGGAAAGATTGTTATATCTGATCAATTTAACATCATGTAAATAGTTTAGGAGATGTAGGATGTTACTTTGTGAAATTCAAATCCTTAGCATATAAAAACTAAATATTTAAATGCATAAAATAAAACTTCTTATCAAAATGTGGATATTTCTAGTTATGTTATCTTTATATATATATATTGGAAAATAAAAAATATAACCAAATATAGTAGACTATTTTATTTATTTTCTAAGATTTGAATCAGGTATTACAAATGAATATCTCATTATATGTCAACCAGCAAACCTGATACTTCATCTGTATTCAAACATCACTATTAAAAGTAAACTACAGTTATTTTATTTAAATACATGCTTAATTACCAAGTTTCAAGTTGCTCAAAATAACTTTAACATTTATAAGTAAAATGTATTACAACAGATGTAAAAAGAAATTAAGTATCCTGAAACTCAATTCAAACATAAAATGTAGTTGAATATCCCAGTGAAATCACCCTAATGTTTTCTTGATGAAGAAAGCGAGCTGTTTTCTACTTTTTATCTCGGTTTGTGACAGTAATCAATTGTACTAGTCTGTACACTGTGTTCAGAGTGAGGCCACCTGCCAGAAACATGGGTCTTGGTGGAGAGTAACAGCCTCACAACAAGATAACACCTTCATTATTGTACAAGTTAAAACATAATCGATACCATGTTGGGGCTACAGAATGGGAAGATTGTCAAGTGTTTTCACCACAGAGGGAGTCTGCAGGCGAGCATGATCGATACTTTAGTGGTTAGATTAGCAAGAGCACTTCCTGCAAAGCACCTCTGAGTTAATTACCAATTTCATGTCTTGTTTTACATCCATGAGAAACAAACAGTTCCATGTCTGACTCCGGCACCTGACACCTAACTCCATCACCTCACTTTATACAGCAAAAAACTGGTAATCTTAAACTGTAAAACACAAACACTGTAACGTTGAATTGTAAAACACAAAACACTGTAACGTTGAATTGTAAAACACAAAACATTGTAACGTTGAATTGTAAAACACAAAACTCTAATGACAAATTATAAATGAAAAACTGAAATGTCAAATTATAAAATAAAAATGTTGTCACATCAAATTATAAAAAAAAAACTATTACCTCAAATTATAAAATAAAAACTATTACCTCAAATTATAAAATAAAAACTATTACCTCAAATTATAAAATAAAAACTATTACCTCAAATTATAAAATAAAAACTATTACCTCAAATTATAAAATAAAAACTATTACCTCAAATTATAAAATAAAAACTATTACCTCAAATTATAAAATAAAAACTGTCACCTCTATTATAAAACAAAAACCCTCTCACATCAAATTATAAACAAAATATTGTCACCTCAAAATAATAAAACAAGAAACTGTCACTTCAATTATTATAAAAGAAAAAAGGTCACCTCAAATTAAACAACAAAAACTATTTTATAAAATACATATCGACCTAGGACTATACTTTGACATTTTCTTCTTTTTATTAAATTTGGAATAATCATAAATATTATGTTTTTGTCATATTGCTTGTTGGTTTATCCCCAGACCACTTATTTTGTATTAGTGTGATAGATATAATAACTGAAAGTTTAACCTACTTTCACTAATCTGCTGTATGAAATCTATGGTCATGAGCCACTTAAGAGAAAATCAAATCATATTGTTTTAAGATAACTGACTGCTTACTATAGGTCAAGAAAATTATTGTTAGAACATCAGTAGTCAGATGAATGTTTAAGATGAAAGTGTGCCCACAATTGATATATTACAAGGCCATGATATACGTGGCACAAAAAATAAAGGAACCCTAGATTTACTACTGGAAGTTAACTTTATTTGAGAGGCAAACAAAGAATCACTACGTAATGTTCTCAGTATCTTGTGTGTCCACCACATGCAGCAACACATGCACGACATCTAGATGGCATGCTGGCTATCAAGCGACGGATTGTCGCCCTTGGAATGCGCCGCCATTCCTCCTGAAGTGCAACACTAAGATCGTCAAAATTGACTGGTTGAGGCTGTCTAGCATGAACAGATCGGCCTAAAACATCCCACAAATGTTCAATAGGGGACATGTCAGGAGATTTGGCTGGCCAGGGAAGAGAAGCGATGCCTTGCTGTGTGAGGAAGTCGGTAGCAACATGTGCCCTGTGTGGACGTGCATTGTCATCTTGGAAGACAAAGTTCTGTCCAATCCTGTTTGCCATAGGAGCAACTACAGGTTGTAAGATCTCGTTAACGTATCGCTGCCCTGTCTTAATCTCCGGTGCAGTGACGAACCTGTTCCTGAGAGCAACAATCCATATCAGCCGATCTTGTCTGACGGTTGTCTTTTTGGGTCATCCCCTTCCTCTCCTCATTGTAACATTACCAGTCTGGCGGTGTAACGTTACAAGCCGGGAAATCACGCTTTTTTATTTTCGAAAGAATCGAGCCACCTGATTCTGGGACTGTCCCGCCTGCACCATCCCAATTGCTTGCCATTTTTGTTCCTCTGTCAGGTATTGTCGTGGAGGCATTTTTACTGCAATGAGGAGTGCCGGTTATCGTGTCCAATGTATACCCTACAACGCACGTACAATGCATGATTCTGCTGAACCATGAAGGGTAAGGAACGCTGCATCTGTGTGGGACAACACTTATGGCCAATGGACCTGGGTTCGGTTTTGGCTGGGTCAAGTGTAACATGGTCCTTTCAGATGCAAAATATACAGATATAGGGGTTCCTTTATTTTTTGTGCCTAGTATATGTGCTGTCCTGTCTGTTGGAAAGTGCATACATAAAGATTGTTTTCTGCTAATAGAATTATTTTTAAATGTACTGCATAGCAAGCAGTTTTCTTCTAAGAATATATGTCAGAATTATCAAATGTTTTACACCCAATAGTCAACGATTTATAAATCAATGTACTCTAGTAGTGTCATTAAACAAAACACACTATCATTAAAGATGAGGATCCACTAGAGAAACTATCAGTGAAGGACTAACACTATGCATGACATGTGGACGACAATAATTCCATTATCTTAATAAATATGTACATCACACAAACTCATCATTGACACATCCATCAGTCTGAGTGACCATTAGGCTCATGAATATTCATCAAATCACAGTCTGGACCAGCACGAGTTCTACAATCTACGGACTGACACAGCCACGGAGTTTGTACAGGACACTGATTTAATTCATCAGATATCAAGTCTATCAGAAGCATGTTAACATTGAGACACTGGTGAAAATTATAAACAAAAATACTGACAACTTCAAATGTTTTCAGGTGGCACTAAAAACAGAATTCCAGAAAAATCTTGCAAAATTTTATCTCTATCATAACTGGTGATTTCATTTTATTTTTAATTTACTTTTTTTTTAATTTTATTTTTTAAATTAAAAACAAATAAAAATTGTATTCTACTGCCCCCTTTCCTTTCTCTCCTTTGAATTCATCTAATTTCTTCCCTATCTGGCAACTTCTATCTTTCAACTTCTTTCACTGTCCACCTCCAGATCCCAGTCACTGTCATAAGCAACAGGTGCTAGTCTCTTGTGGCTATATGTGTCATATACCTGCGATTCCTCATCAGCTTTTAGCTGTGGGCTTACGACCACTTCGGGGAGTGTTCTGTAGTTACTTTTGGCATTGTTAAGAGGCACTTGTAACCACCTACTTAATTCTATTCTCAGTATTACTACCACTATATCTATACTACAAGAGAGGTATGAATTTAACCACTTCAGTTTTAGAACTGGATGGACATGTTAATGTTTCTTTTTAGAATGCAACTTCTGCATTTTCCTATGGCAATCTGCAATATTGTGGAGATTGCCATGTAATTTTAATTCTCCTTGGCATTTTTTTTTGCTGTGGACTAATGTATATTTAAATAAATATTCATGGTATGTCTGTTGCTAAGAGATTGTCTTAACTCAAGGGGTTGAGAAAGATACTTGACAAGAGGACAAATATGTTCACTTTTCTCTAATTAGAATGCTATCTGAGAAAAGGACAAACATGTTCATTTTTCTCATCAGAATGCTATCAGAGTTACAACTTTGTAAAGTACACATTGAGCAGTGAAAGATGCTGAGGCAGACAAAAAACGTGAGCTGAACATTGTAGAATAAACGAAGATTGAGAAAACAATTAGTGTCTATTTGCCTAGGATTGTGTAATCAATACCGCTTGTGGGCTAATTGCAGATGTAGTCGGTGGAGAAATCGGGAGATTACATTGATCCGACTGTTTACCTAGGGATACAGAGTTCACGAAACACTGGCACAATGACTCCCATTCAACTTACAAAGTTGCAGATTTATGTCAGTGGTACAAAGTGATGGCCGTCTTTCTCTACATACAAATGGACTGCTAGTCACAAGCAATCATTACACAATACTCATACACAGCAGGAGATTATTTGGCCTTGTTAATTTTTCTCTTTAACTATACTCTTCAAAAAAAGTAGAGGAACTCCATTAAGAATTTACAATTGCTAAAATTGTAAGGTATATTAGCTGTGGGGAATGGTTATATGAAAATAGTGAATTAACTGGGCAAACATTACAACCGGTAGTTCAGTATTACAGTAGGTTTTATGACCCCAAAGATTTTGAATGACAATTGGGGTCATAAGTGAAATCTGAAAGTTGATGTTTTTTATCAGTAAATCGCAAAATCAAACAATAAAAATTACTAAAAACAAAACAATAACAACTGTATGATCAACAGAATGAAAAAGATTGACAGAAATAATGTTCCACAGTGATTAATTGACCTTCCTGGAAATTGTCAAAATCAAGAATGACTCCCCTCGCACATGTATGGGGCAATTGTGTGATGCACATGCAAACTATGGATTGTGTTTCGGTGTGTTGATAAACAGACCTGAACGTTCTTTTGAAGGGTATATATTTCTGTTTATATCAAAGAAAAAAATGTTTTATTTAACGATGCACTCAACACATTTTATTTACAGTTATATGGCATCAACCATATGGTTAAGGACCACACAGATATTGAGAGAGGAAACCTGCTGTCACCACATCATGGGCTACTCTTTTCGATTAGCAGCAAGGGATCTTTTATATGCACCATCCTACAGACAGGGTAGTACATACCATGACCTTTGATATACCAGTTGTGGTGCACTGGCTGGAACGAGAAATAGCCCAATCGAGCGAGCACTTTACCACTGGGCTCCATCCCAACGTATGCTCTAAGAGTGATATCTATCAACAGCTGTGGTATGTGCTGTTTGTATCATGTGGCCATTTGTTCAGCATGACGTGGAGGATGTAGCTTACCTGTAGTAGTTGTAGGATAGATCCCTACCAGGTTCAGCATGACGTGGAGGATGTAGCTTAACTGTAGTAGTTGTAGGATAGATCCCTACCAGGTTCAGCATGACGGGGAGGATGTAGCTTACCTGTAGTAGTTGTAGGATAGATCCCTACCAGGTTCATCCCAACGTATGCTCTAACAGTGATATCTATCAACAGCTGTGGTATGTGCTGTTTGTATCATGTGGCCATTTGTTCAGCATGACGTGGAGGATGTAGCTTACCTGTAGTAGTTGTAGGATAGATCCCTACCAGGTTCAGCATGACGTGGAGGATGTAGCTTAACTGTAGTAGTTGTAGGATAGATCCCTACCAGGTTCAGCATGACGTGGAGGATGTAGCTTAACTGTAGTAGTTGTAGGATAGATCCCTACCAGGTTCAGCATGACGGGGAGGATGTAGCTTACCTGTAGTAGTTGTAGGATAGATCCCTACCAGGTTCAGCATGACGTGGAGGATGTAGCTTAACTGTAGTAGTTGTAGGATAGATCCCTACCAGGTTCAGCATGACGTGGAGGATGTAGCTTACCTGTAGTAGTTGTAGGATAGATCCCTACCAGGTTCAGCATGACGTGGAGGATGTAGCTTAACTGTAGTAGTTGTAGGATAGATCCCTACCAGGTTCAGCATGACGTGGAGGATGTAGCTTAACTGTAGTAGTTGTAGGATAGATCCCTACCAGGTTCAGCATGACGTGGAGGATGTAGCTTAACTGTAGTAGTTGTAGGATAGATCCCTACCAGGTTCAGCATGACGTGGAGGATGTAGCTTACCTGTAGTAGTTGTAGGATAGATCCCTACCAGGTTCAGCATGACGTGGAGGATGTAGCTTAACTGTAGTAGTTGTAGGATAGATCCCTACCAGGTTCAGCATGACGTGGAGGATGTAGCTTACCTGTAGTAGTTGTAGGATAGATCCCTACCAGGTTCATCCCAACGTATGCTCTAAGAGTGATATCTATCAACAGCTGTGGTATGTGCTGTCCTATCTGTAGGAAAGTTACCTTCCACTTGGAGTAGTCCATGTGATAACATCTGGTTTCTTCTCTCACTATCTAGTTGTAATTTAAAATATTCTGAGGTGTCTGTAAACCAACACCATTCCTTGTTAAAGCAAGCCAATGGATCAAATCTCATTGTGGCATTACAATACAGCCGGTTATGATTTGTTAACCATTAATTGTTCTACTCTATATCATGGATATATTGTTTTATTTGAGCACTGTTAGATTTGTGACAGACTGTATTTTGACATGGTGAATAACCCTGTCACTCCTAGACTGCTTCTACTCAGACTGTCCAATCCACTGATTCACACAGTTGAAATGTTTCAACTAATCTTCTTCAGTAGGGTGAGGAATATTGTCAAATTTAAAGGTCGGAAACTTCTTCAAACCTTTATTTCTTAGTCTGCAGTTTCATTAACCCATACAAAATGTGACAGCATGCTGTGTGCCATAAATTTCAACTACATTGCAGACAGGATGATGTGCTGTGTGCTGCTATTAGTATGACATCACAAAAAGGCTCAATCCATGATGCCATTCCAGCATAAACATGAAAAGGTTAACTCCATCAAACACATATTCTAGTGGGGTTATTTTTATGAGTATCAATTTTTAATTTCTCTTTTGTTAAAAGTGGACTATAAATGACAAAGAGGACATTATTAGAAAGTCTATAAAGCTTAATACGACCTTACAAGAACAAAGCTAAAGTCCTCTCCAAATGGATGAAACAATAAAGATTGCATTGCCTTGGTTCAGGCCATGAGGCCAAACAAACACACCATCCATTTCTTCATGCTAAAAGAATAACGGTACAAAATAACTTAATGTCTTTGTGGCATGCTAAGAACTGACGCAGAATCCGATGGCTGTCATTGGTGATGTGATTATAGAAAAGCTGAGAGCCAGGAGAAAGCAGGATGGATGTCACTACATGATGGCAGCTCGAGAGATTATCCACATCCATGGACATACTTTGAGAGTGCGGCTCAAACAACTTACTGGTGTACCTGCACTCTCTCATAGGTACCACTGACAGACTGTAGACTCAAACAACTTACTGGTGTACGTGCACTCTCTGATAGGTACCACTGACAGACTGTAGACTCAAACAACTTACTGGTGTACATGCACTCTCTAATAGGTACCACTGACAGACTGTAGAGTCAAACAACTTACTGGTGTACGTGCACTCTCTAATAGGTACCACTGACAGACTGTAGAGTCAAACAACTTACTGGTGTACCTGCACTCTCTAATAGGTACCACTGACAGACTGTAGACTCACACAACTTACTGGTGTACGTGCACTCTCAAAGAGGTACCACTGACAGACTGTAGACTCAAACAACTTACTGGTGTACGTGCACTCTCTAATAGGTACCACTGACAGACTGTAGAGTCAAACAACTTACTGGTGTGTACATCCACTCTCTCTAACAGGCACCATGGAATGAAATGAATTAATGTTTAGTAGCATGAAAATGCATTGCTATTGGGTGTCAAACTATGGTAAATGCAAAATATTAAGTAAAAACTTGGAAAACAGCATGCACTCTAAAGTTAACTTAACTCTAGAGGGTTAATTGTTAACTTTTCTTGACTTCACACTTGGTTATGCATTCTCTATTACAGAGTTTGTGGAATTTTTCATTCACATTTTGTTTAGTGAAAAAATTAATTAAACCGGAAAAATCATGCACTCTTAAGTGAAGAAGTTAACTTAACTCTACAGGGTTAATTGTTAACTGTTCTTGAATTTACACTTGGTTATGCATCCTCCATTACAGGGTTCCTGGTAATTATGGTAAAAAGTCAAACAAACCGCTGTCAACTGCGGAGTGTGAAGTTGACAGCGCTGGTCTCCATACTGACATTGATTCTGCCCTCTCATGTCTTTTCCTCATAAGCTTTCATTACCAGCGAGTTTATCAATTATTGAGAGTATCAATTAGCGTCTTCAGCACGCTTCAACTAACTGACCCGGAACAAAGAAAAAACAAGTCAACAACCACAAGACAGAACGCTGTGTGTAGCGTTAATAAAAAGCGGCAGAGGTGAGCAGCCTGTTTATTTAATAATTAGCAATTGTGAAAATGTGCACCAGTACACAGGAATGAGATGGCAATCATGAGACGAGCAGAAAATACAGGAGGATGTGTGGTATCATGGGATGGTATGTAGTATCAAGAATGGTACCGGTATGTGGTATCATGGGACGGTATGTAGTATCAAGAATGGTACCGCTATGTGGTATCATGGGATGGTATGTGGTATCAAGGGATGGTATATGGGATATCAAATGATGGTATGCGGTATCAAAGGATGGTACATGGTATCAAGGGATGGTATGTCATATCATGGGACGGTATGTGGTATCAAGGGATGGTATGTGGTATCAAGGGATGGTATGTGGTATCAAGGGATGGTATGTGGTATCAAGGGATGGTATATGGGATATCAAATGATGGTATGTGGTATCAAAGGACGGTACATGGTATCAAGGGACGGTATGTGTATGTGGTATCAAGGGATGGTATGTGGTATCAAGGGATGGTATATGGGATATCAAATGATGGTATGTGGTATCAAAGGACAGTACTTGGTATCAAGGGATGGTATGTCATATCATGGGACGACATGTGGTATCAAGGGATGCTATGTGGTATCAAGGGATGGTATGTGGTATCATGGGATGGTATGTGGTATCAAGGGACAATATGTGGTATCAAGTGATGGTATGTGGTATCAAGTGATGGTATGTGGTATCAAGGGACAGTATATGGGATATCAAGTGATGGTATGTGGTATCCAGCGACGGTATGTGGTATCAAATGATGGTATGTGGTATCAAGGGACAGTATGTGCTATCCTGGGACAGTATATGGTATAATAGGACAGTATGTGGTATCATGGGACAGTATGTGGTATCATAGGACAGTATGTGGTATCATGGGACAGTATATGGTATCATAGGACAGTATGTGGTATCATGGGACATTATGTGGTATCATGGGACAGCATGTGGTATCAACACAAGATATATATTGTATGAGATATGTAAATGGTAACATGTAATGTTATATGGTATGTAATGGGATACCATAATATACATTCCTACTCGAGCTAGCGATGAAGACAGATGCTGTTCCATGCTTTCTCGTGTTGCCCCCTCCCCCCCCACCTGGGGGGATTAATTGCTTCGTATGGGACGCTGATAGAGTACCACGTCACGTACACCGGGTCATGGGCAACCGTGACTTTGGTGTACGGCGACCCTGCTCCACAAAAGAAGGGAAGAGGACTGAGGAAGAGGAAACCTGTGCCAGGGGCGGCACAGGGAGGAACAAACCTGGCGATTCAACTGCCAGCGGCGGTCCTTTTTGCGTCGTCGCCCCTAGCCCAACCGGACAAGCCAGCCAAGCCAGCTGAGGAAACCCAGCAAGCTAAGTCTGACAAGTCGACGCCAGGAGAGGAGCTGAACATCGCCATGTGCGAGACTCCACGGCCGGCGTCTCCCGTTCCTGCACCTTCACGTTCAACTCTGTCGAGACCCCCACCCACGGGGAACTCCGTTGAGACGAACAAGGAAGTTGGTGTTGCGAAACGGAAGGCTGTCACTCCCCCGAGTGACCAGCCAGCCAAGGCACGGCCTTCCACCTCTGGCTGAGGCAGGGACTTTGCCGCATGGAGTCTCGCTGTCAGCAAGATCAAGAGCCAGTACTCTAAGTACTTGGTTGGTGATACACCACACGTGGGCTCACTGCCGGGAGGTATTCAAGAGGGAAGTTTCAAGCGCTTCCCTGACGGCAGTGAGGTGGCCATCCACGATATGGACTTACGAGATGGGACGCTCTGCCTAGTGGTGACGATGCGCCGGGAGGGTCTGTACAGACAAGGAATCCTTTTCAGGGATATGGACAACAACACCGTCCACAGAGTACTCAAGATCATCGCCGGCATCCATTACGTCGAGCTAGCAAAAACCCTGCTAGGTCATAGGTGGAGGAAACTTGTGCCACACTTCAACGGCAAGCAGTTCATCTTGTCTCCGTAGGCGCCAACCTCCTCAAGAACAAAATGGCCTCAACGAGGCCACTCACGTGGACATATAAACCGGACTTTAAACTTTTAGACCTTCATTCAAAATTTTATGTCAAAATTACGTTTTTTTACAAATATTATTAAATAGTCCGATCCTCTCTTCTTTCTCTAATTTATTTTTGGACTGTCCTAAAATGCTCCAAATTATATAAATATTCAACCGAGCAGTCAATTCTCTTTATTTATGGCTTGTAACTTTTTATTTATTTATTTTTAATTCTATTAACTTTTTTTTTCTCACTAATTGCTATTTTTAAAATTCTGCCCATTTTCAAATTAAATATATCCATGCATGTTGTTTTATTTCTTTTTTTCTTCAAGGCCAAATCCAATAATATTTAGGATAAGATGGTCATTCATTTTGCTAGTAACATATACAACTAGATTTATCAGTGTCACCACTGTAGGTCCATTACAGAAGTGAAACAGTCCAGATACACACTGCCCAACTACAGTTATAATCAAATTTTGTAGATACATGCATGGTGCCATTTCATCACAGACAGGAACCAGTGAAACCTATTTACTTACAGGCGTATATTTCAATCCTTGGTCTAAAATGTGCAGCTGAAAGGTCACAATAATGCACACACCCTTTAGGACTTTAAAATAATTACATTGATCTGGACTGTGTCACTTTAAAAAGTTAATTTTTGTAACAAAAAAAAGAGAGAAGATATTATATAAGCATATATACTACTTAATGATCTCTCTCTCTCTCTCTCTCTCTCTCTCTCTCTCTCTCTCTCTCTCTCTCTCTCTCTCTCTCTCTCTCGTTTCTTACTCTCTCTCTCTCCCTCTCTTGTTCTTCATTTTAATGAAGTAAACAGAAACACATGACAGTAAATAAACACTTTTATTAAAAGTGTATTTGTTGCAGGCAAATGGATTAAATTGATCACCATTCGGTTTTATAATTTCAAACTTTAAATATCCATCGGTTAGTACCATTCCTAAATTTCTATGAAAGCACTGGTCAGCTTGACCAATGAAATTACAGTTACAGCTGTACGCAGTGTGCCATCACACCAAACATCGAAGACGAAAGAAATACTAGTGGAGAAACACCCACCCACCTCCCCTTTTACCTAAATCATAAGAACAAATCATGTTATGTAGTTTTATTGTATTACATATATATGCATACATATATGCATACATGTATAGATATTCTATCAGATCGAATATGCAGGTCTGTGACATGTTTTATGTAGGGCGGTAGTTTAATGCCCACCTTTGATGGGAATTTTGGTTAATTAGTTAATTAATTATTAAATGTTTTGTATCAGTATGATGTCGTTTAAAATAAACGGCCATTTTTTAATTCAATATGTGTAATGTTTTTATTTAGAGAAAATTCCCACCTAAACGAGCTCACTGGGTTGGCTGGAATGACAGTTGTCCTGCTACAAATGTATTTCAGGACAATGTTAATCATTTGGTTGGGTTATACAGCAAACATTCGTTTTCTTACTGTTAACTATATATAAACAGCTTGTTTGCTCCTCTCTAGATGGAAATATCACATCTGGGTACACATGTATATCTGACATACATGTGCTAGACACATTAAAACAAAACAACTACATACTGTTGAAAACAGATCAAACAGCTGATCTGCTGGCTACAGGAAGTTTTTCTATCAGAACTAACATTTTGTCAGTTGTAGTATTGTTTGTACATCAGCACCTACCAAAATATATAAATAAATAAAAGTAAAGAAAATCTGGCAAAACCCCTCCAAGTTAGTGCCTATCCCAGCTTTACAATATATTAAATATGCTTCTGTTTTTTTGGTTGTGACAAAACTGTGTTAAATATACAAGTATAACAATGAAAGTCCAAAGTGGTCCAAAAGCTTAATGTAGTATTCCTTTAAGGACATCACAAGCACTTACTGCCATATCTACAATGCATAGCATCATATCTTGTCTATGTACGGTAACCTAACCTTTTTACCAGTTACAACAGCCATTAAGCTACATAGTGTCTTGATTTTATCAACAGGACTCCAAGGAACACTTTCGGACATAGTGTGAATATATAATAACACATAACCCATTTAACACAAACACACTTGTATCTCTTATATTTACATAGTAGCTTACCCATTTTTATTATTTATATATAAATAACAGTTTATGAGTACTATTTAAATAGCAGTTGGTTCATTTTTTATCATATTTAAATACCGCTAGCAGCTAACCAATTTTTATAATTTATATCTAAATAGCAGTTGACCTATTTCCATTATTTATATTTAAATAGTAGTTAACTAATTGTTTATAAAGTAAGAAACAGAATACTACATTTATTGACCTATTTCCATTATTTATATTTAAATAGTAGTTAACTAATTGTTTATAAAGTAAGAAACAGAATACTACATTTATTGACCTATTTCCATTATTTATATTTAAATAGTAGTTAACTAATTGTTTATAAAGTAAGAAACAGAATACTACATTTATTTCTCTTAAGACACTATTTATCTTACAACTCATTTAAAATGGATCCAGCTCACTTTTGTTTGACAGGTATGTTTTAAAATAATTACTTGTAAGATAAATATAATCTGATGGCCAATCATGTAGTGTTTTCTATTTAACACCATGGTGAATATATTTCAGGATGAGGCAAATATTTAAAAATAACAAATATACAGAACTTCACATATGTTGTTTTCACTTCTTATTTATTGCATGAGATTATTTTGTACAAGAATATATACCATCAGACTACATAGCAGTCAAGTGGTATGTTCTTGCACAAAATAAACTATAAAAGATAAAATTATCACATGGTTTGAAAATGTCTTTATTACTACAGTAAGATTGAATATGTATGTAATAAAACTTAAAACTACCAGTGAGGTGGTCTTTGAACCAGGGTTTCACAGTCATATGTCAACATGTCTTTATTTAGTGAGGTGGTCTTTAAATTGAAGTTTCACAGTAATATGTATACAGGTCTTTATATAGTGAGGTGGTCTTTGAACTGGGGTTTCACAGTAATATGTCTATGTCTTTATATAGTGAGGTGGTCTTTGAACTGGGGTTTAACTGTAATATGTATACAGGTCTTTATATAGTGAGGTGGTCTTTGAACTGGGGTTTAACAGTAATATGTATACAGGTCTTTATATAGTGAGGTGGTCTTTGAACTGGGGTTTAACAGTAATATGTTTACAGGTCTTTATATAGTGAGGTGGTCTTAGAACTGGGGTTTAACAGTAATATGTATACAGGTCTTTATATAGTGAGGTGGTCTTTGAACTGGAGTTTAACAGTAATATGTTTACAGGTCTTTATATAGTGAGGTGGTCTTTGAACTGGGGTTTAACAGTAATATGTTTACAAGTCTTTATATAATGAGGTGGTCTTTGAACTGGGGTTTAACAGTAATATGTCTATGTCTTTATATAGTGAGGTGGTCTATGAACAGGGGTTTAACAGTAATATGTCTATGTCTTTATATATAGTGAGGTGGTCTTTGAACTGGGGTTTAACAGTAATATGTATATGTCTTTATATAGTGAGGTGGTCTTTGAACTGGGGTTTAACAGTAATATGTTTACAGGTCTTTATATAGTGAGGTGGTCTTTGAACTGGGGTTTAACAGTAATATGTTTACAAGTCTTTATATAATGAGGTGGTCTTTGAACTGGGGTTTAACAGTAATATGTCTATGTCTTTATATAGTGAGGTGGTCTATGAACAGGGGTTTAACAGTAATATGTCTATGTCTTTATATATAGTGAGGTGGTCTTTGAACTGGGGTTTAACAGTAATATGTATATGTCTTTATATAGTGAGGTGGTCTTTGAACTGGGGTTTAACAGTAATATGTTTACAGGTCTTTATATAGTGAGGTGGTCTTTAAACTAGGGTTTAACAGTAATATATTTACAGATATTTATATAGTGATGTGGTCTTTCAGCTGGGGTTTCACAGTAACATGTCTACATGTCTTTATATAGTGAGGTGGTCATTGAACTAGGGTTTAACAGTAATATGTATATAGATAACAGGTAGTGTATATCAGTTAGTACCCAATAACAGGTAGTGTATATCGGTTAGTATCAGATAACAGGTAATGCATATCGGTTAATACAAGATAACAGGTAATGTATATTGGCTAGTGCCAGATAACAGGTAGTGTATATCGGTTAGCACCAGAGAACAGGTAGTGTATATCGGTTAGTACCAGAGAACAGGTAGTGTATATCGGTTAGTACCAGACAACAGGTAGTGTATATCACTTAGTACCAGATAAAAGGTAGTGTATATTGGTTAGTACCAAAGAACAGGTAGTGTATATCGGTTAGCACCAGAGAACAGGTAGTGTATATTGGTTAGTACCAGAGAACAGGTAGTGTATATCGGTTAGCACCAGAGAACAGGTAGTGTATATCGGTTAGTACCAGATAACAGGTAGTGTATATCGGTTAGTACTAGATAACAGGTAGTGTATATCACTTAGTACCAGATAAAAGGTAGTGTATATCGGTTAGTACCAGAGAACAGGTAGTGTATATCGGTTAGCACCAGAGAACAGGTAGTGTATATTGGTTAGTACCAGAGAACAGGTAGTGTATATCAGTTATCACCAGATAACAGGTAGTGTATATTGGCTAGTGTCAGATAACAGGTAGTGTATATCGGTTAGCACCAGAGAACAGGTAGTGTATATCAGTTAGTACCAGAGAACAGGTAGTGTATATCGGTTAGTACCAGATAACAGGTAGTGTATATCACTTAGTACCAGATAACAGGTAGTGTATATCAGTTAGTACCAGAGAACAGGTAGTGTATATCGGTTAGCACCAGATAACAGGTAGTGTATATCGGTTAGTACCAGATAACAAGTAGTGTATATCAGTAACAGATAACAGGTAGTGTATATCGGTTAGTACCAGATAACAAGTAGTGTATATCAGTAACAGATAACAAGCAGTGTATATCAGTTAGTACCAGATAACAGGTAGTGTATATCGGTTAGCACCAGAGAACAGGTAGTGTATATCGGTTAGTACCAGAGAACAGGTAGTGTATATCGGTTAGCACCAGATAACAGGTAGTGTAGGTAGTACTAAACCAAATAACTTCCAGCTGGGTCAAAGTTCGAGGTGCACCCAACTTTTGATAGAGAAGTGAACACCACAAGTCCTGTGATTGGTTATAAATGTGAGTGTGTTGGTTGTAAAAAATAATAGTTTCATCTGGGTAAAAAAAAATTGCAAGTTTATTTCATCTAGTACCAATGTGTCAAGTAGCCTTGTGCTTGAAACATGTATGGGGTACCTGTAAAAAAAAGTACTCGAATTTTGTGCGAAACTAGGGTAGTCATAGATGCTACCCGTTATCTCAGAAACGAGCAGCTTGACCCCCATTTTTTTCTGATTCACTTTAAGTGTAAGGGGTGGTAGTATTTATATCCGTGGCGTTTATGTCGGTTGATACGTTGCAGGTAGGAGTTTTAGCCACATATGTTACTATTGTCGTCTATGGGATTTGATTTGGTAGTATACACCCTGTATATCGGTTAGCACCAGATAACAGGTAGTGTATATCGGTTAGTACCAGATAACAAGTAGTGTATATCAGTAACAGATAACAAGTAGTGTATATCAGTTAGTACCAGAAAGTGTAGGTTCATTGATTGTATGTACAGTGCATGCCAAACAGACCCAGCTGTAATTATTCAATGTGCATTATTAATGGAGATATCAAATGGATGAGTTTGAGTCTCGGAAGACCTATTTCGTCTATGGTTTATGTTATCCTGTGGTAAGTGGCTTTGTCAACAATCCCATGGAAGCTCTCAAACCCAATTACCTACCAATTTAAATAGTATGTGTAGTCTTGATAACATTCGATACAAACGGACACCACAACTCAAATGAAGACTGCAAACTGTTATCATAGAAAAAGGCTTTATTCAAACTATCCCTTCCGTTTATTGTTAGTTTTTAATCAGGTTACACCAAAAAGCTGATTTATGTAGTCTCTAAACACACAGTATCATATCTGTGTCAAGCTGTTTGGAATAATAACAAAATAATTTCTTTTTTTCTTTTTAATGCTGGATTCACCAAACTCATTACATCAGTTTGATTAAATACAGCAATCAAATTAGTAGTCTTGTAGAAGTTAAATGAAATTACTAAACTGAATTTTTTTATCAGGCCATCTTAACATATTATTACATACTCATATAATCTTACTACAGCAATAAAAGATAATTCTGACAGTGCAATAAAAAATATATTATGGAACATATGTGTGATACAAAATATCACATGCATAGTACAAGTTCACCTCAATGATGTCATGTCCCGAGCCAGGAATGATGTCATGTTCTTAGCCAGGAATGACGTCACGTCCCTAGCCAGGAATGATGTCATGTCCCTAGCCAGGAATGATGTCACGTCCCTAGCCAGGAATGATGTCATTTTCCTAGCCAGGAATGACGTCACGTCCCTAGCCAGGAAAGATGTCACGTCCCTAGCCAGGAATGATGTCATGTCCCTAGCCAGGAATGATGTCATGTTCCTAGTTAGGAATGACGTCACGTCCCTAGCCAGGAATGACGTAGTGTTCCTAGCCAGGAATGATGTCATGTTCCTAGCCAGGAATGACGTCACGTCCCTAGCCAGGAAGGACGTCATGTCCCTAGCCAGGAAGGATGTCATGTTCCTAGCCAGGAATGACGCCACGTCCCTAGCCAGGAATGACGTCACGTCCCTAGCCAGGAATGACATCACATCCCTAGCCAGGAAGGACGTCATGTTCCTAGCCAGGAAGGACGTCATGTTCCTAGCCAGGAATGACGTCACGTCCCTGGCCAGGAATGACGTCACGTCCCTGGCCAGGAAGGACGTCACATCCCTAGCCAGGAAGGACGTCACATCCCTGGCCAGGAATGACGTCACGTCCCTGGCCAGGAATGACGTCACGTCCCTAGCCAGGAATGATGAAAGGAGGTATGTAATAAATACAGAACCACAAACCCGTTGTTTTGCCATGTTATTTATTGCACTTGTTTATAGTGCACAAGATTAATATACCATTCAAGCACTATTCGGTCTCATGGTATAATATTCTTGCACACTATAAACTTGTGCAATAAATAACATGACAAAACAACTGGTATGTGGTTCTGTCTATGTGTTGAGGAAAATAATCACCTGAATAATAATATATGAGTATATCAAGACACACATGGACAGTACTGCAGTTATAGAAACATCCCACTTAAAAAAACAACTAACAAGTTGGTATGATTTTCTTTTGTTTGGTCACATTAGCTTACAGGAAATCAGAATTATGTCAGTGATTCATTGTCAAATGAACATGTACTTTAAGCTGATACTAGTGATAGAAATGTTTTCTGTTGGAATGCAATGAAGATTTAGAGGATAACAAACATCCTTGATGAGGCTTTACATCGGTCTGTTTTATTTTTCTTTACTGTTAAGGCTACTGCTTATACAAATATACCATTTCATGTTAATCAAAGAAATAAGTCCTTTTAATGTTTGAACTTATGAATGGAGACTTTTACAAATGCAAGTGAAGTTCTATCCATAGTACAAACTAACCAAACATATTAATTTTTTAAGCCAGCCATTCTTTAGAAGAATCTGCTCACAGAGCATTTATTAAAAAACATTACCCTGGTGATTTTAGCCGAAACAGGTAATAATGTTCAATATAAATGAGCAGTAATAAATTACACATTTAGCAAATGCATTATGAAATATGAGTTACAGAGTGATAAAGGTTTTCTCATTCAGGAATGAATGAATCAATGTTTAATGACACATCGGCTATTGGGTGTCCATTCTCATTCAGGAATGAATGAATCAATGTTTAATGACACCCCAGCACAAAAATACACATCGGCTATTGGGTGTCCATTCTCATTCAGGAATGAATGAATCAATGTTTAATGACACCCCAGCACAAAAATACACATCGGCTATTGGGTGTCCATTCTCATTCAGGAATGAATGAATCAATGTTTAATGACACCCCAGCACAAAAATACACATCGGCTATTGGGTGTCCATTCTCATTCAGGACCACATGACGTTTACTTAGAGAACTGTAAGAAGTTTTTTTGGTTTTTCTTTTCTTTTTTTGGCTTTGTTTAACGACATTACAGCACATGGATTTATTAATCATTAACTATTGGATGTCAGACATTTTGACGTATAATATTAGAGTGAAAACTTGCTACATTTTTCCATTAGTAGCAAGTAATCTTTTATATGCATCATCCCACAGACAGGGCAGCACATACAACGGACTTTGGTATACCAGTCATGGTGCACTGGCTGGAACGAGAAATAGCTCAATAGTTCTACTGATGGGGATCGATCTTAGACCGAGCACACATCAGGTTACTTTACCACCAAGATACATTCAGCTCAGAACTGTAAGAATTAAGGCACTAGAACAGAATTTAAAAAATGGTGTCAAATGCATCTTGTGAAGCATGTAGACATTTTCTAGAACAACAATACCTTTAAACATTAAAACAAGATACAAACTAATAACATTGCTGTGTCAAATACTTAACTGAAAAAAAGTAATTTTTCAATGAAAAAAACCACCACATGATAAATGTCAAGACTTCCAACATACAATATTCATGCATACAATTTTAAAAGCACATTCTGACAATGCCGATATCATTAATGATTAAACATGTGTGGTTTGAGATTCCAGTGTTCACAGCACTGCTGTACATCCCATAACAATGTTAATAAGCTGACAGTAGGGATCAATATCACAAGGAGGAATAGACTACAAAAATAAAGTTAAAGTTAAAATTTGTTTTGTTTAACGAAGCAACTAGAGCACATTGATTTATCAATCATTGGCTACTGGATATTGAATTTGATAATTCTGACATATACTGGTAGCTAGTCTCAGAGATGAAACCCGCTATATTTTTCCATTAGTAGCAAGGGATCTTTTATATGCACCATCCTATTGATGTGATAGCACATACCACAGACTTGAATATACCAGTCATGGTGCATTGGCTGGGACAAGAATTAGCCAATGGGCCACCTACGAGGATTGATCTTAGGCCTACCGTGCATCAAGTTGTCTCATAAAAAAGAAAGCATACAAAACAATTCTGACTCAATTCCTCCATACCAAACAAATTAATTAGTTTCACTAATTTGCCTTATCATTCTACTAATTATATATTGTCTTATTAATTACATATATTATTAATTATCCATCATAAACCAAAATCTGTCATTTGTCTGATTCTCCCACTATACAAATTATAATTAGTTTAATAATCTGCCTCATTAATTATAATTATATACACAACTGACTATTAACAATGTCTATCAATCATATTTTGTACGTTAAAAGTTAAATTTGACAAAGAAAATAAAAAGTTGAACAAGTCTGTTGACCATTCCTACCAGAAATTATTCTACTCATATCCAGTTTCACAAAGACAGCATAAAGGCCACAGCGAAGTAGAAACACTTTATAGCTGTCTGGTAGAAAGTATATCAAGCTGCCAGACAGACAAACCAAGAGGTCCTACTTGAACATGGCTACCCCATGTGGTCAAACTATCCCAGCCAAACTATGTCTGTCCAGAATAAAACACCTTCAGGTTACACACCATCATTAATTATTCCATGCAATTCGATACAATCTGTCACAATATGGTCTGTGAAACATACTTACAACAATATTGAGAGGGGCTATGTGACATATGTTTAAGGAGTACCCTTCCTTGACAACTACCTTGCAAAAAATCAACATAGGTTGACCACAGAAATGTTCAGTATGCCAAAGCACCACCTCATTTTGCTGTTAATACAAGTGGTAATATAACACATGCACAATCAGATAGTCCTAATATAACAACTAAATACCACAAAGGTTAAACTACTTGTAATCATCAAAGACAGATTTTAAAAAGCACTTTTGTTAAAAAAACACAATTATATGTCTCAAACCAGACTATATTAAGCTGCTACAACAAGTGAGGACACCATTCCTGCTCCAGCTCTCAGTAGAAGATGACCTTTGCCGCTATGCAGCCTGAAGTCACGCCCTGCTGTCGATCTCCCCCCACTGCTGGGCGTGCTGACAGAATATAAACTGTCACAGAAGGGAGGGAGGGCCTACATAACACTAGTTTACGTAGGCCACGCACAACAACCGACCTGGAGGAAGAGAAGACAGAGCAGGAGGTGGACAGGAACGACAGAAACAGCACAGTGGGGACCAAAGCCGGTTGCTACTCCACTGGTAGCGGTCCCTTCGCCGCCGCCGACATCGAGGATGCCGTCCCCACCCCAGCCCGCATCGTATAGAAGTGGATCCGCCGATCAGCCCTGATACTCTCGAGACCGAGGTTCAAAACCCCCACCCAACGGCCCTTTTAAGGGCCAGTTTTATGGCATCGTTGGCTGGGTTTGAACCCGTGGTCACTCCGAAAAAGCCGGCCACACTCTCCCCCCGGAGGAGAGGAGACCAGCTAAAATCACCAGGACCACAGCCCTGCCAGACATCAGCACCTCGACCGAGAAATACCTGATGTTCGCAAACCACATCCAATATGACCAGTTACCAGGTAGGGCCCTCATTGACCCGCCATTCAGGCTGCCATACGACGAGAAAAGGGGCACATGCGACATCCACGGGTTCAAGAAAGGAGAGCATGGTGACTGTCGCCACATGGTCACCACTCTTCACAGCGGACAATTCAAACAAGTGCTCATCGACCGAAAAGCATCCAACCGGATTGTCCACAAGGCACTGCGCAGGGTCTTCGACAGCCACTACCTGAGCGTCCTCGAGCCATACGGCATCGTCTTCAAAGCGTTTCCAAACTTCAACGCCAAACCGCTCCTCTTCCGCCTTACCTCGGTCCAACAACAACCGGTCTTCTGCACTCCTTCAGTGCTTAAGTCATAAGCGAGAAGCCCGGCTTCCCCTCCCCCCCCTCTTTCCTGTCTTGGACGAAAGAACCCACGACAGGCATGTGTGCGCTACAACAGCTTGTTCTGAATATGCACATTAAACCCTATGACCTGACCAGTGAGGACACACCACATAGTGATGTGGTGCCTTTAGCTCATGACTGAAGCTAATCTGGTTTCATTCCAAAAATTACATAGGCAAATGGCAAACAAGGCAGAAAGATGTAAAACTTGATGTGTGTGACGTTGTAATCACTGATACTCTGTGTGGGAGACCGCTCAAGGCAAGACAGAATTCTATTAGGAAAATGTTTTAACATAATCACGGTCTCATTTGAACAGTTCATTTCCTTCTCACATGATGACTTGATCAAACTGAAACAGCGTCAGACAGAGCTATACACCGGTAATAGCCAACGTTCAGTCCACAAATACACAACAGTAATGAAGCAACAATAAGGAAGAGAAAACTTAACAAAAGTTCCCAGTGTGTGTAATCTGTGATAGTTTCTTTACAGAGGTTCTCTGTTATTGAATGCCGACATATTTTTAGGTTCATAGTTAATGAATATTGTCACTTTTTATTGTCACTAGAAAAGAAAAATTAGGTTCAAAATATTTTAATTAAAAATTAGTTTTAAAATATGTTTTAATTAAAGATTAAACCATTGCAAAAGTTTGGGTTTTTTTTTAAGGTTTTTTGGTTTTTTTAAGGGAGTTATGGTATATAGTTTTAATCAAACAGAATAACTTTTGTTAAGTTGTATAGTAATAACTAGGTAATTCTGTTCATAATATCATAGAAAAGCAAAGTCAAATATACTAGACTGAGTTGGTAATTAAGTAATAATAATAATGATAATAATAAAATCGTTATTTATAGAAAGTAGCTCAATTAGTTCTAGACTATTCTCCCCGAGAGTTGAGCCAGTGCGAGTACCAAATGAGAACCTATAAGACTGAGTTGGTGAGTTGAGCCAGTGTGAGTATTTAACGAGAACCTATAAGACTGAGTTGGTGAGTGGAGCCAGTGTGAGTATTTAACGAGAACCTATAAGACTGAGTTGGTGAGTGGAGCCAGTGTGAGTATTTAACGAGAACCTATAAGACTGAGTTGGTGAGTGGAGCCAGTGTGAGTATTTAACGAGAACCTATAAGACTGAGTTGGTGAGTGGAGCCAGTGTGAGTATTTAACGAGAACCTATAAGATTGAGTTGGTGAGTCGAGCCAGTGTGAGTACCTAACAAGAACCTATAAGACTGAGTTGGTGAGTTGAGCCAGTGTGAGTATTTAACGAGAACCTAGAAGACTGAGTTGGTGAGTTGAGCCAGTGTGAGAACCTAGAAGACTGAGTTGGTGAGTTGAGCCAGTGTGAGAACCTAGAAGACTGAGTTGGTGAGTTGAGCCAGTGTGAGAACCTAGAAGACTGAGTTGGTGAGTTGAGCCAGTGTGAGAACCTAGAAGACTGAGTTGGTGAGTTGAGCCAGTGTGAGAACCTAGAAGACTGAGTTGGTGAGTTGAGTCAGTGTGAGAACCTATAAGACTGAGTTGGTGAGTCGAGCCAGTGTGAGTACCTAACGAGAACCTATAAGACTGAGTTGGTGAGTTGAGCCAGTGTGAGAACCTATAAGACTGAGTTGGTGAGTTGAGCCAGTGTGAGAACCTATAAGACTGAGTTGGTGAGTCGAGCCAGTGTGAGAACCTATAAGACTGAGTTGGTGAGTCGAGCCAGTGTGAGAACCTATAAGACTGAGTTGGTGAGTCGAGCCAGTGTGAGTACCTATAAGACTGAGTTGGTGAGTTGAGCCAGTGTGAGAACCTATAAGACTGAGTTGGTGAGTTGAGCCAGTGTGAGAACCTATAAGACTGAGTTGGTGAGTCGAGCCAGTGTGAGAACCTATAAGACTGAGTTGGTGAGTCGAGCCAGTGTGAGTACCTAACGAGAACCTATAAGACTGAGTTGGTGAGTTGAGCCAGTGTGAGAACCTATAAGACTGAGTTGGTGAGTCGAGCCAGTGTGAGAACCTATAAGACTGAGTTGGTAAGCTGATGAGCAGGATGTAGCCCAGTGATCAATCCCTACTGGTGGGTACATTGAGCTATTTTTCATTCCAGCCAGTGCTCTACAACTGTATGGACTATACTGTATAGTGCATATAAAAGACCTTTTTCTGATAATCAAAAAGGATAGTCTACGGAGTGATGGCAGTGGGTTTCCTCTCTCATCTGTGTGGTCCTTAATCATGTTTACGCTATATAATTATAGATACAATGTGTCAAATGTGTTGATAAATAATAATTAGTTTTTTATCTTTCTTTATTAAGCTGAGCCAGTTTGAGTACTTGATGAGTTCCTTTAACAAAGAGCTGGTGAGCTGAGCCAGTTTGAGTACTTGGTGAGTTCCTTTAACAAAGAGCTGGTGAGCTGAGCCAGTTTGAGTAATTGGTGAGTTCCTTTAACAAAGAGCTGGTGAGCTGAGCCAGTTTGAGTAATTGGTGAGTTCCTTTAACAAAGAGCTGGTGAGCTGAGCCAGTTTGAGTACTTGGTGAGTTCCTCTAACACCGAACTGGTGAGCTGAGCCAGTTTGAGTACTTGGTGAGTTCCTCAAAGACTAAGGCTAAGCTGGTGAGCTGAACCAGTGTGAGTACCTGGTTGGTTCCTCTAACACTGAGCTGGTGAGTGCATGCAGGTTGCACAGTGCTGAACAAAAAGCTGAGATAATTATTTCACACCTCTTGAATTACTTTTTTAAACTAGAGCTTGGGAAATTGATTAAAGGCCAATCAAACCGTAGCCATTACCAAACATATCCCTAGAAATCCATACTCCGTGTTGAATTGACAACAAACTGAACAGCAATCTCCTTTTGTCATCAAAGGAAATTATCTTATCTGAATTGCTATCTTGTCTTTCTCTGTTGGAAACACTGAAACCTGGTTCATTATCGTTCCGTTTGAACACAGAACAAAAACATCTGATGTAATCAGCAGGCTCATCGACATCAGTTGAATGTTGCAGTTTTAAAAACTTTTATAGAAAACCAGCTGCTATTAGACTCCTGTTCACATACATGAATCAAAGGGACTTTCATGGCTCAGCAGTTCCTTTATTCCCAGAGACAACTACTGAAACTGTGAAATTGAAAACAGTTGGTGGATCAAATATTAAATGAGAAAACTAAACCAGCTCCAGTTACCATCTCAGTGTTAACGCTTACAGGAGATGCACCCAGTTACTAAACAACTCACTAATCCATACATTCACCCACCTGTGACAGCCACCCACTAATTACTCATTCACCCACCTGTAACAGCCACCCACTAATTACACATTCACCCACCTGTAACAGCCACTCACTAATCTACACATTCACCCACCTGTAACAGCCACCCACTAATCTACACATTCACACACTTGTGACAGCCACCCACTAATTACTCATTCACCCACCTGTAACAGCCACCCACTAATTACACATTCACCCACCTGTAACAGCCACCCACTAATCTACACATTCACCCACCTGTAACAGCCACCCACTAATCTACACATTCACCCATCTGTGACAGCCACCCACTAATTACACATTCACCCACCTGTAACAGCCACCCACTAATCTACACATTCATCCACCTGTGACAGCCACCCACTAATATACACATTCACCTACCTGTAACAGCCACCCACTAATCTACACATCGACTCACCTGTAACAGCCACTCACTAATCTACACATTCAGCCACCTGTGACAGCCACCCACTAATTACTCATTCACCCACCTGTAACAGACATCCACTAATCTACACATTCACTCACCTGTAACAGCTATTCTAATCTACACATTCACCCACCTGTAACAGCCATCCACTAATCTACACATTCACCCACCTGTGACAGCCACCCACTAATTACTCATTCACTCACCTGTAACAGCCATCCACTAATCTACACATTCACTCACCTGTAACATCCACCCACTAATTACACATTCACCCACCTGTAACAGCCACCCACTAATCTACACATTCACCCAACTGTGACAGCCACCCACTAATTACACATTCACCCACCTGTAACAACCAACCACTAATCTACACATTCACCCACCTGTGACAGCCACCCACTAATCTACACATTCACCCATCTGTAACAGCCACCCACTAATCTACACATTGACTCACCTGTAACAGCCACCCACTAATCTACACATTCACCCACCTGTGACAGCCACCCACTAATCTACACATTCACCCACCTGTTACAGCCATCCACTAATCTACACATTCACCCACCTGTAACAGCCACCCATTAATCTACACATTCACTCACCTGTTACAGCCACCCACTAATCTACACATTTACCCACCTGTGACAGCCACCTACTAATTACTCATTCACCCACCTGTAACAGCCATCCACTAATCTACACATTCACCCACCTGTGACAGCCACCCACTAATTACTCATTCACTCATCTGTAACAGCCATCCACTAATCTACACATTCACCCACCTGTAACAGCCACCCACTAATCTACACATTCACCCACCTGTCACAGCCACCTACTAATCTACACATTCACCCACCTGTGACAACCACGCACTAATCTACACATTCACCCACCTGTAACAGCCATCCACTAATCTACAAATTCACTCACCTGTTACAGCCACCCACTAATCTACACATTCACCTACCTGTGACAGCCACCCACTAATTACTCATTCACCCACCTGTAACAGCCATCCACTAATCTACACATTCACCCACCTGTGACAGCCACACACTAATTACTCATTCACTCACCTGTAACAGCCACCCACTAATCTACACATTCACCCACCTGTGACAGACGCCCACTAATTACACATTCACCCACCTGTAACAGCCACCCACTAATCTACACATTGACTCACCTGTAACAGCCACCCACTAATCTACACATTCACCCACCTGTGACAGCCACCCACTAATCTACACATTCACCCACCTGTTACAGCCATCCACTAATCTACACATTCACCCACCTGTAACAGCCACCCACTAATCTACACATTCACTCACCTGTTACAGCCACCCACTAATCTACACATTTACCCACCTGTGACAGCCACCTACTAATTACTCATTCACCCACCTGTAACAGCCATCCACTAATCTACACATTCACCCACCTGTGACAGCCACCCACTAATTACTCATTCACTCACCTGTAACAGCCATCCACTAATCTACACATTCACCCACCTATAACAGCCACCCACTAATCTACACATTCACCCACCTGTCACAGCCACCTACTAATCTACACATTCACCCACCTGTGACAACCACGCACTAATCTACACATTCACCCACCTGTAACAGCCATCCACTAATCTACAAATTCACTCACCTGTTACAGCCACCCACTAATCTACACATTCACCTACCTGTGACAGCCACCCACTAATTACTCATTCACCCACCTGTAACAGCCATCCACTAATCTACACATTCACCCACCTGTGACAGCCACACACTAATTACTCATTCACTCACCTGTAACAGCCACCCACTAATCTACACATTCACCCACCTGTGACAGACGCCCACTAATTACACATTCACCCACCTGTAACAGCCACCCACTAAACTACACATTCACCCACCTGTGACAGCCACCCACTAATCTACACATTCACCCACCTGTGACAGCCACCCACTAATTACTCATTCACCCACCTGTAACAGCCATCCACTAATTACTCATTCACCCACCTGTAACAGCCATCCACTAATCTACACATTCACTCACCTGTAACAACCACCCACTAATCTACACATTCACCCACCTGTAACAGCAATCCACTAATCCATACATTCACTCACCTGTAACAGCCAATCTAATCTACACATTCACCCACCTGTAACAGCCACTCTAATCTACACATTCACCCACTTGTAAAAGCCACCACTAATCTACACATTCACCTACCTGTAACAGCCACCTACTAATCTACATATTCACCCACCTGTACCAGCCACCGACTAATCTACACATTCACTCACCTGTAACAGCCACCCACTAATCCACACATTCACCCACCTGTAACAGCCACCCACTAATCTACACATTCACCCACCTGTAACAGCCATTTTAATCTACACATTCACCTACCTGTAACAGCCATCTACTAATCTACATATTCACCCACCTGTACCAGCCACCCACTAATCTACACATTCACTCACCTGTAAAAGCCACACACTAATCCACACATTCACCCACCTGTAACAGCCACCCACTAACCTACACATTCACCCACCTGTAACAGGTATTCTAATCTACACATTCACCCACCTGTAACAGCCACCCACTAATCTACACATTCACCCACCTGTAACAGCCACTCTAATCTATACATTAACCGACCAGTAACAGCCTCCCACTAATCTACACATTCACCCACCTGTAACAGCCACTCTAATCTACACATTCGCCTACCTGTAAAAGCCATTCTAATCCACACAATCACCTGTCACAGTCACCCACTAATGTAAACATTTATCCTTAACAGTCACTCACTATTAACACATCCATGTACCCATCTATAATAACCAATACAGTTAAACCTGTGTAAACTGGAATCCTGTCAAAACTGGCCAATTTCCATGGTCCTGATTGTATAAGACAACCCTTTAAATGCCAGGTGTTGTCTAAATCGGATAACTATTAGGTATTGACAGCTTTCACTGTACTTCCATTTAGCTCAGTCGGTTGAGTGCTCACTTGAGGTGCTTGCATCTCAGGATCGAACCATGTCGCAAGACTGAACCACTGTGGTGGATCCATTCAACTGACTGGTTTTTCCTTGTTCCAACCAATGCATCACAACTGGTCAAAGGCCATGGTATGTGCTTTCCTGTCTGTGGGAAAGTGCATATAAAAGATCCCTTGCTGCATTAAAAAAATGACTGTATCAGAATTACCAAACGTTTGACATCCAAATAGCCGATGATTAATTAATCAATGTGCTCTAGTGGTGTTGTTAAACAAAACAAATAAACAAACTGTACTTCCTTAAGCCTAAAACAAAATTATGTTTTTAGAGAGTGTGCCGAAAAAATTAGGTAGGATGGCGTTTTGGGGTGTGTGTTATTTTTACTCTATTCATACCTACTGATCCAGATAAAATGTTATGTATGTATTCTTTTCAACTACATATTAATAAAAAAAAAATCACAAAAATATAATTGAATAAAAACTGAGCTGGCCCTTTTTCCTTGGAAGGGTCGGGTTCCAAGAAACATATTTTTTAAGGCCTTACCACAACTAGAAAATTATGATCATGACAAAATATTCCTAACTTTTTTAGGAGAAACTATGACAAAATATTCCTTAATTACTCTCTTGGGAGAAACCATGACAAAATATTCCTTAATTACTCTCTTGGGAGAAACCATGACAAAACAAAGTGATATTCAGAACAGCAGACTACACCATGAAAGATGCATACCGGTAATACTATTTTTTGTGGCTGAAAGAAAAAATGCATCTGTTTTTAGGTTATACCCACAGCTCAGACAATATGTGCAGCCAGCTATTGAAACATGGAACAAAAGTGGCACATCAATTATTTCTAAATGACATCAAAATGTACTTATTCTTGAAAAACTGTTAAAAATTCAAACATGCATTATTGATTTTGTACAAATGCTCGGGTTACACAAGTATCTAAATAGGACAGAAAAAGAAAATGTTATCAACTGAAAAAAATAGCAAAGTGGAAGCCCATTAAAGGAAAAATATGACATTGATATAGTTTTAATTGTTTAGCAAATATATAAACCCATGCCATAATTTACATGAACTTAATGGAAACACATGGATGGATGGATGGATGGATGGATGGATGGATTGAATGGATTGGAAGAATTGGTTGATGGATGGATGAAGGAAATGTTTTATTTAATGATGCATTCAACACATTTTATTTACAGTTATATGATCCGACGCCATATAACCGTAAATAAAAAATGTGTTGAGTGCATCGTTAAATAAACCATTTCCTTCCTTTGTTTCCTTACAGTTATATGGTGTCAGACATAGGGTTAAGGACCACACGGGACACAGGACCACACAGGACACAGGACCACACAGATATTGAGAAAGGAAATCCTCTGTCGTCACTTCATGAGCTATTCTTTTTGATTAACAGCAAGGGATCTTTTATATGCACCATCCCACAGACATGGCCTTTGTTACACCAGTTGTGGAGCACTGACTGGGACAAGAAATAGCCCAATGGGCCCACCGATGGGGATTGATCCTAGATCGATCATGCATCAGGCAAGCACTGTACCACTGAGCTACATCCCGCCTCTGGATGGATGGATGAATGTACAGATAGATGCATGGATGAATGTACAGATAGATGCATGGATGAATGACAAGATAGATGCATGGATGAATGACAAGATAGATGCATGGATGAATGACAAGATAGATGCATGGATGAATGACAAGATAGATGCATGGATGAATGACAAGATAGATGCATGGATGAATGTACAGATAGATGCATGGATGAATGTACAGATAGATGCATGGATGAATGACAAGATAGATGCATGGATGAATGACAAGATAGATGCATGGATGAATGTACAGATAGATGCATGGATGAATGACAAGATAGATGCATGGATGAATGACAAGATAGATGCATGGATGAATGACAAGATAGATGCATGGATGAATGACAAGATAGATGCATGGATGAATGTACAGATAGATGCATGGATGAATGTACAGATAGATGCATGGATGAATGACAAGATAGATGCATGGATGAATGACAAGATAGATGCATGGATGAATGTACAGATAGATGCATGGATGAATGTACAGATAGATGCATGGATGAATGACAAGATAGATGCATGGATGAATGTACAGATAGATGCATGGATGAATGTACAGATAGATGCATGGATGAATGACAAGATAGATGCATGGATGAATGACAAGATAGATGCATGGATGAATGACAAGATAGATGCATGGATGAATGACAAGATAGATGCATGGATGAATGTACAGATAGATGCATGGATGAATGACAAGATAGATGCATGGATGAATGACAAGATAGATGCATGGATGAATGACAAGATAGATGCATGGATGAATGAACAGATAGATGCATGGATGAATGACAAGATAGATGCATGGATGAATGACAAGATAGATGCATGGATGAATGTACAGATAGATGCATGGATGAATGACAAGATAGATGCATGGATGAATGACAAGATAGATGCATGGATGAATGACAAGATAGATGCATGGATGAATGAACAGATAGATGCATGGTTGAATGACAAGATAGATGCATGGATGAATGTACAGATAGATGCATGGATGAATGAACAGATAGATGCATGGATACATGGATGGATGGGGCAGATATATGGTTGGCTGGATGGATGGATGTACAGATGGATGGATGGATGAAAAGGATGTACAGATGGGTGGATGGATGGATGGATGTACAGATAAATGGATGGATGGATGGATATATATATATATATATATATATGATGTACGGATGGATGGATGGAGAGATGGATGGATTACAGATGGATGGACGGATGGATGGATGGATCAATCAATGGATGGATGGACATGTATATAGATGAATGGATAATACAAAACAAATGAGATTACAAAAACAAAGTATCTGGTTCCTCTGTGGGAGACGAGTCATACAATTAAGCCTCAAGAACAAACTGTAATCTCCCAGTGTGATTGACATTACGCCATGGTGGAATGAAGATACTCAGATATAAGGTATTGGAGGAAATGAAACTGCTGCCAACACACTTGCAGGGAAAAACACCAACACTCTGCTTGAGAAAGAGACATCAATCAAAAGAGCAGAACAAATTATCTGCAACTGCAAGCACAGATGGATGGATCCGCGGGCAACAGGATCAACTAGCAGTGCAATGAACCATCATATGTCAGAGCCAAACCCAGCACATGACACAGTGAGAAGATAAAAACCATTGTCTTATGATTGAGAGTATAAGAAAATCCTGTGAATTTGAGTTTAAACAAGATCACAGCAAAGTCATTAATCAAATGTTAAAGCCTAACAAATGAGGACAGACCAATGCATAGCTTCTGACTTGAGAGAGATCCCTGGAACAAAGCACACGAAACAAGAGCTGAATAAACCAACTACTTAATGTACACAGCTGTGGAAAGCATCCAATGATTTGGCAGCATTCATCATTAGACATGTAATCTATGCCAAGAAGTAGTGAACAAGGGCTGGGAAGTAGTTCAGTGGTTCAGACTTTTTTCGATGCGCAGTTGGTCTAGGATTGATCCCTGTCAGTGGGCTAGTTCTCGTTCCAGCCAGTGCACCACAATCGGTGTAACAAACACCATGGCATGTACTATCCTGTCTGTGGGTACAAAAGATATCTTGCTGCTAATCACTATCAGGATAGTCCATGAATCGTGGCAGCTGGTTTCCTCTCTCATTATCTGTGTGGTCCTTACAACACATAACCAGAATTATAATGTGTCAAGTGCATCATGAAATAAAACCTTTTTTCTTCCTTCTTTTAGTGAACAATTTCAAATACAAATTAGCATAAAAAAACTTACAAAACTAGACTGACTGTTATCTTGCATACTGCCCAACATGCACTTCATAATTTATCACGATAGGCTGCAACTTCTTGTTTCATTTAAAAATAACATTAAATAATTTACAACAATCCTCAATATCTGTATGTATTTTATTATAAAAACTACTCACATTTAAAAAAAAACGTTTCAGTGACCTAGGACCTGTAGTCTGTGAGAAACAGATCTAAATGTTCCATGCACTGTGAACATCCATAGGTGCAGCTGTACACCCAGTTTCAGTGACCTAGGACCTGTAGTCTGTGAGAAACAGATCTAAATGTTCCGTGCACTGTGAACATCCATAGGTGCAGCTGTACACCCAGGTTCAGTTACCTAGGACCTGTAGTCTGTGAGAAACAGATCTAAATGCAGAAATTTAACGTCAAACTTTAATGCAAAAGCCACCAGTGCCGCCATTGCGGTTAACAAAAGAGACATCTTATAAATTCCATCCACCAAAATACATACCCTGCAGGTTTAAACCTGTACCCAAAATACATGAACCTTTTCACACAACTGTAAATGAAAAACTTTAAGTTAAAGTCCAAACCACATTGACAACAACCATGATAAATTATTTTTCTACCTAAATTTCCGTTAATATTTTCTCCACATTTTGTCTAGACACAATGTTGTAACCATGTCACCTATATCAACTTCACTGAGATCTCCTAGGACAAAAAGCATTACTATTCTGCATTCTCTTCAAGACAGGTAATCTTTATTTTTTGTTTTCTCTATTTTCATGCCTCTACTCACTTAAAAGTTCAAGCATGCTGTCCTGGGCACACACCTTAGCTTTGCTGACTGTCCAGGACAGGAGTTAATGCAAACCTGGTATTGGGTTGTGAACCCAGTACCTACCAGTCTTAAGGCTGATGACTTAACAACTCCATCACCAAGGCCAATTATGAACCCTTTCCACAAACTGGCCAGTCATTGTTATGGTAAAGTATAACCAGATTAGGCTTCCACAGAATCAATGTCTCACCTACCATAAACTTATTCAATGTCGCTGACATTTTTATCCATAGATATTTATCCCAATGCTGGTTTAAAAAAAATCAACAACAAAAATCTAATAATAATAATAAACTTTTATAAAATTAAATTAAAAAAAATTTAATTAAAATTAAAAAAAAAAATTCACATGCATTGTGATGATCACCCATAAGTGCAACTATAAACAAAGTTTCATTAATGTAGAATTCATCACTTGTGAGAAATGGTGCTAAGTGTGAAACTTCAACATTGAGCTAAATGCACAAGTTGACATGGTTTCTGCCTTCACCACTGCTGCGAGAAATATAACACCTATCTCACTTCTTTACTTTGCAATAAGCCATGGTAAGTGTTGTCAATCAGTCTATTCTTTCTGGAACCTCCCTTAGGCATTATTAATGCAGGTATAACCAGATATGTTAATAGGTCTTATCAATTAGGCAATATTTTCTGGAACTTATCTTAGTCATTATTAAAGACAGTGATATGGTTTTTGCCAGATGATAAGACATTATATAAAATACTTAATTACAAAATTCCTTTGAGTTATGATAAAACTGACAGGTTGTGTAAAGAGTTCCACTCATACTCCTCCATTTGTCATTTTCAATGTAGCCCAGTGGTAAAGTGCTTGCTTGATGCACGGTCTTTTGGGATCGATCCACATCGGTGGGCCCATTGGGATTTTTCTCGTTCCAGCTAGTGCACCATGACTGGTATATTAAAGGCTGTGTTACGTGCTACCCTGTCTGCAGGATGGTGCATATAAGAGATCCCTTGCTGCTAATGCAAAATATAGCAGGTTTCTTCTCTAAGACTATATGTCAAAATTACCAAATGTTTGACATCCAGTAGATGATGAATAATAAATCAATGTGCTCTAGTGGTGCTGTTAAACAAAACAAACTTTTACCTAACCTATGATGGCGTTCAAACACATAGCTTTTACCTAACCTATGATGGAGTTCAAACACATAGCTTCTGACAAGTGCACTGTTGTTTAACAGAATGGTGCACCTAACCTATGATGGAGTTCAAACACATAGCTTCTGACAAGTGCACTGTTGTTTAACAGAATGGTGCACCTAACCTGTGATGGAGTTCAAACACATAGCTTCTGACAAGTGCACTGTTGTTTAACAGAATGGTGCACCTAACCTATGATGGAGTTCAAACACATAGCTTCTGACAAGTGCACTGTTGTTTAACAGAATGGTGCACCTAACCTATGATGGAGTTCAAACACATAGCTTCTGACAAGTGCACTGTTGTTTAACAGAATGGTGCACCTAACCATTAGACCATGCATTCACAACATAAGAACGCTGGATTGTAAGCCTTATAAACACGACTGGAAACAGTCCTTACAAAACTACAAAAATAGTTGATAACAAAATTAGAAGGAATAGCTTGTTGTTTCCCAATATCTGCCCCTGCGTGTGCTGTAACCTCACCGTGGTGCAGGGGTGTAACATTCTCTTTGAGAATGGCCAATACAGCACAAATTGAAGTTTAGAGTAAAATTCGGTGTCCGTAAAATTCTGTGATATTTGTATTTGTATCTTTGCACAGTTCTTTACACTGTTTTTGTTTAAACCTTGAATTTTTATATTGATGTTGATCATCACTTTATTTATTTGCATTACCATAGTTTGACACCCAATAGCCGATGTATTTTTCGTGCTGGGGTGTCGTTAAACATTCATTCATTCATTCATTCATTCATTCCCAATATCTGCAGTAATTGTTTTATAACCATTTGAAAGAATTAATAATGAAAATAGTACATATTTAGTGGATTAAAATATTTGATAAATATTTGTAAGATCACCCATGTTTTATAACTTTTTTATATTCAAAATGTTAAAATAGTCATGTTGTTATAGAGTTTAAATGTTAACTGTTCTAGACAGATGTGTAGAAAGATGACTTTGAAAATATAATTTTAAAATGGGAAAAAGATGGCCTGTGGCATGAATTATGCCGAAATATATATATTTTTTACCAAGTTGCTGTACAATGACCAAATAATGGCACATACATCAGTGTCTACTCTAAAAAACCCCGTTTGATTGGTTTAACGATACCACTAGAGTATATTGATTTATTAATCATCGGCTAATGTATGTCAAACAATTGGTAGTTCTGATATCTGAGGAAATCCGCTATATTTTTCCTAATGCAACAAGAGATCTTTTATATGCACTTTCCCACAGACAGGAAACACATACCACAGACTTTGACCAGTTGTAGCGCACTGGTTGGAACAAGACAAAACCCAATCGGCTGAATGGATACACTGAGGTGGTTCGATCCTGCAATGCAAGCACCTCAAGCGAGCACTCAACCGACTGAGCTAAATCCCGACCTCTACTCTTAGAAATACCAGCACACATCTGATGATCGTGCATCAAGCCGCATGGCGGATATCTCCGTGACAAGATTTCCTTTACGTTCACTGACACGGCAAGCACATGACAGTCAGCTAATTGTCACAGTGTCAGACACACACTCTTCCCAGGATGTACGGCCAGATTTACAGACAGACGAAGACACAAACATACACATGGATTACATACAAAACAGTGACTTTATCCTTTTACCCAATTAATTTAATTCTAATAATTTCATTGCAATTCTGTCATATATATGAAAGACTCATGTGTATATCAAACTGAAAAGATGTGGAAAAAATAAACATAGGTTGTTCTATTATACTACTAGTGTATTGATTGGTAGTTCTATGCAGGATTAAAAACCAAACAGTTAACCTTTATAGACTTACAAAATGAAGCATTATTTTCACATTTCATGCATAAAACACTTTTATTTAGACTCAAAATTAAATTATCATATTGTGTACATATTACTAAACAAAATGAAAATATATTTGTTAAAAAGTCTCGAAGTATATGATTTTAAGCCATGAACATTTTACTCTGTGTCACCTACTTCTTATGTAAGGTGAAATGTAAGCAACGTACCACTTCATTATATATTACTAAATACAACTAAAATATATTTGTTAAAAGTGTTGTGGGTTTTTTCTTAAGAATATGATTTTAAGCCATGAATGTAGTGGTCTGTGTCTCCTAACTATGCCAGGTGACATACACATGTATAAGCAAGCACCTCATTATATACGACCAACTAATGTTTCATTTATCTCAATTAAGCATTAAAAGCTTTCTTGACAGATGCAGATGAAAAACGACTAGACTATAGGTTAATGAGCATTGTAATAAACCTGAAACACTAATGAACACCAAGGTAAAATCACAAACTGGTAGATATACAACTGCTTAATAACAAAAGGTGTATGCATTAAGTAAAAAAAAAAATTAAACTAGAAGACATTATATACAAGTAAAACTGGTTAATAACAACAGGTGTAAAAAAGAATCATAAACTAGAAGATAAATAACTTCTTAATGATTTTTTTTTATATGCAAGTTTGAAAGTGTATCACCTACAGTTATATTTGGTATTAAGTGACAAAAATAAAACACCTTAAGATATGCAACTGCTTAATATTATCTTATTAATGTTTAAGTTTGAAAGAGTATCACCTATTTGGTATTAAGTGAAAAATCATGAACTGGAAGATATGTACCAGTTTAATAACAACAGGTGAATATATATATATGTGTGTGTTGAGCAGCAGAAGATCCTAACGTACCTTGATCATGGCATCAAGCATCATGCAACGGCGTGTTACATCCACACACAACACGAGAGGTGTACCATCCTATTGTGAGACGTATCACAAGATGTGACAGCATCTGCTTTTGTCTACGGAGCACACCGTGTATTCCACGACAAGCGCCAGTGTCTGTCTGGCCAGGCTCAGTCCATTCCAGCACAGGGAGCCAAGCGTGGGCAGCCGACAGGACTTCTCTCGTATTGATTGAATACTCCAATCACAATCCCCAGCCATCACATCGCAGTTAAACTTTCTCGCTTAGCAGTCATCAATACGCGTCAGTCTTAACAATTTGGGCCAAAAACTCCAAATAGTATATGTCAAGATTAAAATTAAATAAATAACAAATTGAAAACTTGATAGCAGAGTGGAGAAGCCATTTTTGGAGACTATATTTGCCTCAGGGGAAGTATTTCTCCTCGGCAGACGCTGGCCGGGAAGATGTGACATGGCAATCAAGCGGTAAGGCTGGTAGATGAAGCGGAGAACAAATCGCAGATCACTATCTTAATGGTATTAATCTCCAGAGATCAGACCACTAAGATATTCACATTTTGATGATGCTGCAAAAATTTAATGATGACTACTTCACTTCCCACTGAAATGCTCAGAAGGACCTCTTTATACTGCTATTAATGTGGTGGTTTTTTCAATTCAGTGTGACCTGGTACATCGTAGTTATAAGGGAAAAAATTATATTAAAACATGTTAAATAAGGGAATTTTACTTGAAACATGTATACTGTGGTACCAAATGACAGAAAAAAAAGAATTTAGATTGTTTGTAACTGTTTTATATACCAGAAAAAAAAAAGTGGTGGTATGTTTATTTACGGCATATTAATTAATAACAGTTCTGTTTTATATACAACACTTTTCAAGCTACTACAAACTACCAACCTCTGTGGTGTAGTGGTTAAGTCATTGGACTTAAGGCAGATAGGTACTAGGTTCGCATCCTGGTACCAGCTCCCACCCACAACAAGTTTAACGTGGGTAGGTGTAAGGCCACTACACTGATTTCTCTGTCCTGGACAGACATCCCAGATAGCTGAGGTGTGGGCCCAGGACAGTGTGCTTCAATCTTAATTAGATAAAGCATGACAATAAGTATAAAGAAACAAATTACGCACTTTAGACTGACCACAAACATAGTTCACTTGCAAAAGAAAACATTATGCATGTAGCTGTAAGCAATGTGTCATTACATGTATGTATGATAATAGAAAACATTATGCATGTAGCTGTAAGCAATGTGTCATTACATGTAAGTATGATAATAGAAAACATTATGCATGTAGCTGTAAGCAATGTGTCATTACATGTAAGTATGATAATAGAAAACATTATGCATGTAGCTGTAAGCAATGTGTCATTACATGTATGTATGATAATAGAAAACATTATGCATGTAGCTGTAAGCAATGTGTCATTACATGTATGTATGATAATAGAAAACATTATGCATGTAGCTGTAAGCAATGTGTCATTACATGTAAGTATGATAATAGAAAACATTATGCATGTAGCTGTAAGCAATGTGTCATTACATGTAAGTATGATAATAGAAAACATTATGCATGTAGCTGTAAGCAATGTGTCATTACATGTAAGTATGATAATAGAAAACATTATGCATGTAGCTGTAAGCAATGTGTCATTACATGTATGTATGATAATAGAAAACATTATGCATGTAGCTGTAAGCAATGTGTCATTACATGTAAGTATGATAATAGAAAACATTATGCATGTAGCTGTAAGCAATGCGTCATTACATGTAAGTATGAGGACCTTCCAAACACTAGCCAGAGAAAACCTCATTAAAATGTACAAATATTCAACACTTTTTCTATGCAGACTGAGTCTACAATCTCTCTCACTGAATGTTTTAAAATTATAATTATTATTATTATTATTTTGATAATTCCCTAAAATTATTATTGATAAGCACATATTGTTTCATTATTAGTCCTACTCAATAATTCCATTTTCTAATAAATGTCCAAGTTTAAAAGTGTGCCACCAATCCAAGTATTAAAAATTATGGTCAGCAACTGAATGTAGCTTTAATATCAGTAGAACCTTGGAGAAATATGAGACAAGAGCCATAATTGTTTGATTGACAACACACACAAACAATCCACTTGTGAACCATTTTATTATTGTCCCTGAGGTCTTAACATTTAAAATCCTCTGTCTGCAAGCCATCTTTCAACTTATGCTGTCCACCCACACATCCCAGTCCCTGTCTGACCATCTGCAATATGGCCTTCATTACCACCATTTGCAATTCCTCATTAGTTGTACTCTGGACTAAGAGTTTCTACATATAGGGCTATGTGTGTATATTTTCTGTGTTTCTAAACTCTGTTCTGGTGCAGGGAGCGTATTGCCAAAGAGGTGACAACATGTTCATGAAATCCTACACTATACTTTGCATAGTGGTGTGACAAGGACAGGTTTTCAGCCATTCGCAATTCCAGTTTTAAAACCAATTTTTTAGTGAATTCTGTGGTTGCATGTGGCAATAAGAAGTACTTGCACCAATCTACTGCTACCCCAGCAGTTATTATTGTAGTACGTTTATTAGTATAGCTATAGTCATCACTCCAGATGTCACCAGTTAGTGTCACGCAGCTGGGCACCTGGACTGAAGCTGAATATATGTAAATAAGACGATAAGAAATTGCAGGAAGACAAAGACAAGAACAAAGGTAAGATTCTAGCCTCAGACTACTAACTGCCATGACAAAGTTGGCCAACTTTCTGCTCTCAAGACTTCTACGACTGTCCAGTTGCTAGATGGAACACACTTACAACTAAATTTTCATTATATACGACTTCTACGACCGAATAGTTGTTAATCTGAGCACACCCACTGTAAGTTGGCAGTTTGGGAAATTACAACACAATTACTGTCAAGTTTGCCAACTTCATTGTGACAGATGACAGGTTAAACCTAGCATAGCCAACAGACCAAGGAGTTGAAAACAGTACCTAGAATTCTCTTTTGTTATATTAATATAAAGAACTATAGCATAAGGGAAACAGTGTAACACACATGTACATCTAACAAAATAACAAGAAATATATTGGTTTCTTTTTTGAAACTCAAAGTTGTATTGATGTGGATTTTATTTGTGTAATTACATACATATAGTACTGCTCAATGCTGTCGTGATCTTCTACATACACCAGGACAACTAGAGCCACACTGGATGTACAGAGATAAATATTCAAAGCAGGAATGTGTTTTTCAGTGAGAAGTACTGTAAAATGGTTTTAGAGGATAATGTACCTTTATTATCACACCTTCAGCAATTAAGGCATTATTGCATGCTTAGCTTCATTATAAATTTAAAACATATTTTTATATTATTTTGTTTTTAAATCCACCTCTAATTTATAGGCTGGGGATACTGTTTCAGCCTCAGGTAGATCACCTGGGCAGGGGTACAAAATATGACTGTTGTTAACACCTACTGAAGTTGGATATTATATCCATTAGTAGGACATTCATCTAAAGTGCAAGCATTGCCATAGTGACACATGTTCAAAAGGGTGAATGCTCACAATCGCTTTACACACTGCTTTTTGCATCTAACATTAAAATCAATGCAATATGCAATATTTTTGTTTTGTTTAACAACACCACTAGAGCACATTGATTTATTAATTATTTGCTATTGGATGTCAAACATTTGGTAAGTTTGACATATAGTTTTAGAGATGAAACCACTATATTTTTTATTACTAGCAAAGGATCTTTTATATGCATGATACCACAGACAGAATAGCACAAAGAACAACCTTTGATATACCAGATATGGTGCACTGCCTGGAATGAGAAATAGCCCAATGCGTCCACCAATGGGGATCAATCCCAAACCGATTGCAAGCGCTTTACCACTGGACTACGTCTCGCCTCCCCTACCCCTGAACACATTAATGCATGGACTATAAGCTCTGCAAGGCTTGCATAGAATGTGGTTGTGTAACATGCCCAGGGAACCATAACTATTTTAAACCAAAGGTAAATACAAGTATAAAACATCTAGCATCATCATCATCATCATCACCTCACTTACAAAACTTTAAATCCAAACAGCCCCATTTGATGAAGCGATCTTAGAGCCAAGATTACCTGAAGATCGCTTTGAAAAAAACGAGGCCCCGGGCATTTCCTTGTAAGGGTCCTCTTGTTAGTCCACAACACTGGTTAACACAAATAATTGTAAAATTAAAACAATGATTCATACCAGTGTAATTTATAATTTTTACTAGACCAAGTGTTATACATATATAAAGCTTTTTATCCCTACAAAGATAGTTCAATATTTAGACAAGACAAAAGGTGACCTTTATTTGAAATGGCCCTCCAACTCCCAATGCATACATTATATGTTAGACTATCAGGGTTTTTAAGTAGGGTGCCTAATACAACTATACCCTGTCCCAGTCTCTTATTAATTCCTTTTGTCAATAATTTTAGTGCTTCATAAAAAAAAAATTGGATTTAAAAAAATCATAATTTCAAATTCCATGGACCAGATTATATTGTACATATAATTTCAAATTCCATGGATCAGATTTCATTCTTCACTACGGGGTATTGCTGTTTAATTTATATCTTGACCAATGTTTTCATAAACAGCACATACAAATTGAACATTATTATTTTCATAAACTGTACATACAAATTGAACATTATTATTTCCAAAAATAGTTTTTTCTGTTCTTTTCCTGTCAAAAAGCCACTTATAGTGATGGCTGGTACAGAGTGCAGCTATTAATTGGATGGTCCTCGGACCGTCAGGTGCAACATCTTGTTCTCCACTCGCTGGCTGTTCCTCACATCACTTCTACTGGAGGACAAAACACTGAGCAGTCCCTTAAAGACAGGACTCGAGCTATCCACAAGATATCACCACGTAATGATGGCTTCACACCGAGAAAGCATTACTTTAAGTGATGAAAAAAGGAAAACTACCACCATCAGCCCAGCTGTACGGTGCTTATGTCCCTCAATAACTGTCACCACACACACCAAGTGGAAGCAATTGTAGGGAAAACGTAATGAAAATTCTTAATTTTACACACAAAAGCAGACACAGGTTCAATAAAATCAATGGCAATACGACGGCAATACGAGCCCCTTCAGAAAATTAGACATTCTGCGTGAGTCTTCTACCCAAAATAATCATCGTTATCTATTTAAGGTGTTGTCCAATTCAAGCGGATAAAAGGAATGTTGCCGTTGAGGGAGAAGCCATAATAAACACTTGACAAGCCAATATTAAGAGTTGCATGCTTGTGTCAACTGGAAATTGTGGTGCTGCGCTACGGCAAATAACCGGATTATGCTTCTCTTCTCCTAACAACAACCAATATGTTGAGATAAATCTTGTCAAAACTCCATAAGAAAACATTTCATAATGTTACAACTAATATGGCAGTAGCAGTGCATATTTATTGTTGAAAGTTAAAGTTTGTTTTGTTTAACAACACCACTAGAGCATATAGAGCACATTGATTTACTGAATATTGGCTATTGGATGTCAAACATTTGGTAATTCTGAAATATGCATTTTTCCATTAGTAGCAAGAGATCTTTGATATGCACCATCCCATGGACAGGACAGCATGTACCAAAGCCTTTGATATACCAGTCATGCCACACTGGCTTTAACAAGAAATAGCCCAATGGGCCCACAGACAGGGATCAATCCCAGACAGACTGTGCATATCAGTCTATGTCCCGACCCATATTTATTCTTGAAACTTTTTAAACAATTAAGGAGCAGGAGTGTAGAGCCATTTATTGCATACCTATTCAATCTTACTATAGTGATAAAGTCATTTTCAAACCGTGTAATAAGTTTTTCTTGTATCACACATATGTGCAATCTGGAACAGAACTTGTAAATGGGGAATTCCCTTTTTATTTTTAGTGGAGTCAGCACCTTTTTATTACTGATATCATGTCTGATTTACAAATTACGTCACATCATAATTCAAACATTAAACAAGATTGTCGTAGAATATGATTCTCAAAATCAAGTAAATCCATGAAATGATCATTGATTAATAGATTTAACAAAGTGTAGTTATGACATTAAATTAAAAACTGTTTTTATAAAAAAAAAAACCAAGAAGGTATGTAATAAATACAGAACTTCACATATATTGTTTTTGCTTCCTATTTATTGCACTCATTTATTTTGCACCATAACATACCACTTGATCGCTATGAGGTCTCGTGATATATACTCTTGCACAAAATAAACTTGTGCAATAAATATGAAGGAAAAACAACATACATGTTTGTGTCACCTTAAGTTTTTATCTCTGGTGGATTACACCCTATACCTCTTTTCAGTGAGTGTATTTCTTCACCCAGTTCATGATCAAGCACCAAAATGATTGTGTGGAACTATGGTCATTATGGATGCTCCCGGTCATCTCTGAAGCAAGGTGCTGTACCCAACCCCACCACACTACACTAGCCTTGCAATTTCTGGCATTCAGTTTAACCGTAAGGTATTGTATATGGCAAATATGTTCACTGAAAGGTTGCATGTAGCAGCTATAAACACATGCTACTTTGATCATCTATGGGATTTTACGGAGTGGGATGCACCCTTACCATGTGACTATTTATTAACTATGACTAATAGATCTGCACAAAAACACAGAAATAATGTTTGTTTGTTCAATGGCCATGAACACATTTACAGATATGTACATCTTTGTTGATATGAACACATAGATATGCAGTGTATTACATATATATGGCTCACACACTTCAATACATCTTGTGTTAATATGATTACAGAACAACAGGGCTTGAATGGAAGAATCTGTCTCCCACAGCAATTTAAAAACAAAATTGCTGCGGGTAAAACAGCCCATCGACAGCAATTTAAAGCCTGCCCACAACAATTTAAAAACAAAAGAAAACACCTTTGCAGCAAATAAATAGGACTGAAAGGTTATTTTGCTGTATGTAGACATATTTTAAATGTAATAATGTTATATACTGACAAATAAAATACACCAGTTGTAAATATTATTTTCCATCATTGAGGGGTTTACCAGTGATGTTCCTGACCTATGGCAATTTATTAAAGATGGCAACTGCTGTCGGTGCTGTCGTTAAGTTCGAGCCATACAGTACAATATAGTTCCAATCATATAATCAATAACAATTCATTCAGCACACTGTTATATTTCCTCTTCCAAACTTTCCTTTCATAAGTCTATCTGTTTGGCATAACAATTTCATGGCCCACTGTAAATTGCTAAATGAAAAAGAAATGCCTCTGTGGTTGCAGCTAGGCTTCTTTTCTCATACTGCCTTAGTTACAACGCTCAGTACAGTATTACAACCACGGCAATAAGCTCCATTACTTTGTGTTTTCAAGTCTTTAAATGACAGATTGTTTTCCTTCTTACATGTCAGATATCATACATTTCAGTTGGATTTTCACTTCCAGCGCCATTATCTACATGTTCCTGGATATTTAAGTCGACATCACCAGACTCGGTGGAACCAATTTGTTGACTGCATAATACCGAAATGATGCTTGCTTTACTGGCCGCTCACAGAGCATGTTCAGCAGCAATCGTAGAAATCTCAGCGATAAACCACAATGGGCAAAGCGTGCGTTTGGAAGTACCTTGACATTTATCCAGTCCTGTTAATGTGTAAGTCACACAACTGAGGATTTATCAAACTATCAGAGATCTTCCTCTCTCGCGTTCAATTCTAACAACACTATCAATTAGATCAATGCTGGATATGCAAATGCACTTCGTTTAAAAAAATAGATGTTGAGAACCTTTATTCAGTAATTGTGTAAAATAATGAATTCTATTTCCATCTATACATTTTGTGGTGATCTGAATATCTGAATGGTGCTCTGTTTTGGAACATACATCAGAACCATTAACAATAAAATTAAGTCAGTCTCTCCTCTGACTACTTTTCTGTAACTGTATTTAGCATGGGACATCTCTGTGCAAAAGCAACTGATGACTGATAACAAATCTCATCTGATTGCCAGTACTACCAGTAGGCCTAGATATAATATTGTAGAACATTAAATAAAAGGAGTTATTAATTTGTATACTATTTCCTTTTGTTTTGTTATATTTCATATTGTAAATAAATTGTAAGTCAAATAGACAGAACAAATACCTGTGGCTCTTGATTTAAATCTGACTGTGTATGGTAATATTTAGTGTCAAACTATTAAATCAGTCATTTTCATGCAGAAAATAATTGTTAATTCTAAACTTAAGTACAGATTAACAGATGTAACATGAATATCTGCCCCACCACTTGACCACACCCCCCACCCCAACACCCCCCCACACAATAATATATCACAATAATAATGATAATCATGGATTGTAAAATTAAGTACAGATCAACAAATGTAACATGAATATCTGCCCCACCACTTGACCACACCCCCCACCCCAACACACCCCCACACAATAATATATCACAATAATAATGATAATCATGGATTGTAAAATTAAGTACAGATCAACAAATGTAACATGAATATCTGCCCCACCACTTGACCACACCCCCCACCCCAACACACCCCCACACAATAATATATCACAATAATAATGATAATCATGGATTGTAAAATTAAGTACAGATCAACAAATGTAACATGAATATCTGCCCCACCACTTGACCACACCCCCCACCCCAACACACCCCCACACAATAATATATCACAATAATAATGATAATCATGGATTGTAAAATTAAGTACAGATCAACAAATGTAACATGAATATCTGCCCCACCACTTGACCACACCCCCCACCCCAACACACCCCCACACAATAATATATCACAATAATAATGATAATCATGGATTGTAAAATTAAGTACAGATCAACAAATGTAACATGAATACCTGCCCCACCACTTGACCACACACCCCACCCCAACACACCCCCACACAATAATATATCACAATAATAATGATAATCATGGATTGTAAAATTAAGTACAGATCAACAAATGTAACATGAATATCTGCCCCACCACTTGACCACACACCCCACCCCAACACACCCCCACACAATAATATATCACAATAATAATGATAATCATGGATTGTAAAATTAAGTACAGATCAACAAATGTAACATGAATACCTGCCCCACCACTTGACCACACCCCCCACCCCAACACACCCCCACACAATAATATATCACAATAATAATGATAATCATGGATTGTAAAATTAAGTACAGATCAACAAATGTAACATGAATATCTGCCCCACCACTTGACCACACCCCCCACCCCAACACACCCCCACACAATAATATATCACAATAATAATGATAATCATGGATTGTAAAATTAAGTACAGATCAACAAATGTAACATGAATACCTGCCCCACCACTTGACCACACACCCCACCCCAACACACCCCACACAATAATATATCACAATAATAATGATAATCATGGATTGTAAAATTAAGTACAGATCAACAAATGTAACATGAATATCTGCCCCACCACTTGACCCTCCCACACCCCAACACACCCCCACACAATAATATATGCAGAAGATAATCATGAATTCTAAAATTAAGTACAGATCAACAGATATAACATGAAATACCTCCCTACACCACTTGATCCCCCCCCCCCCCCCACACACACACACTGTATGTTTGAGATTTCAGTTACACCAATAGAAGATGATTTATGTGCAGAGAAGAAGGTTTGTGTTTTAAATTCTTTACAAGAAGCAGTTTAGCGAGGCCGATAAAGAGAAGTGTGATGGATGAGCGGCCTTCCTTCACGTGCACGTGTGTCATGAAGAGATCCAATTCTTTGAGCTATTCCCACAAGGTACTGGTATAACGGCAATTGTGCAGAGTACAGTTATCTAGTGTAATGACAAGTCGAGCCGCGGTGACAGCCACAATGTAATAAAACCGAGGCAACAAAGAGGATTGCATCCTTAATGCCCAGTACATTAGCTCATTCAATCAGATGGAGATGGCAATTTTTTTTAACCTCGGCTCAGATAACCATCATGGACGTAATCAAATGCTTGAAAGCTTTTTCCATTAGGTGCTTCATTTAAGGCCAGCCAGAAAGTGAAGAATGTTTCAAAAGCAGCATATAAACATTTGGGTGATCAGCGTGATCTGATTTGTCCTCCAACAACACACTGGGCGAACACCAGCCGACTGGCTAATGGTTTTGTCACTAGCCGTGATAGGAGGAGATGCTGCAGGCATTAGACGTGATCACGGGATTGACACAATTAACCCACGGAATCATAGGCTGATACAACACAACACATAATTCCAGCTTCAAGCACAAACTTAATTAAAACTCTCAGTAGTTCACATTCTGACCACATCTGCAATAATAAAACAGAAGTCCTAGATATAATATTTAAAAGTCTGTTACAATGTAATAAATTATATCTGAACATGTCCTGCATATATACATGTGTAATTCATTAAGTCTTAGATATAATGTCTAAAAGCCCGTTATAATGTAATAAATGATATCTAACAATGTCCTATGTGTAATTCATTAAGTCTTAGATATAATGTCTAAAAGTCTGTTATAATGTAATAAATGATATTTAACAAAGTCTTATGTGTAATTCATTAAGTCTTATACTATAGATATAATGTTTAAATTTTAAGTCTGTTATAATTTAATAAATGATATCTGACCATGTCCTATGTATAATTCATTAAGTCTTAGATATAATATTTAAGTCTGTTATAATGTAATAAATGATATCTGACCATGTCCTATATGTAATTCATTAAGTCTTAGATATAATGTTCAATAGTCTGTTATAATATTTGACCATGTTCTGCATCTAATTTGTAAAAGCTGCAATAAACAGATGATGTATGTGTAGCTACTGAATGACACAGTGTAGCTAGCTCAGTAAGACTAACAGATGATGTTGTATGTGTAGCCACTGAATGACACAGTGTAGCTAGCTCAGTAACACTAGCAGATGATGTTGTATGTGTAGCCACTGAATGACACAGTGTAGCTAGCTCAGTAACACTAACAGATGATGTTGTATGTGTAGCCACTGAATGACACAGTGTAGCTAGCTCAGTAAGACTAACAGATGATGTTGTATGTGTAGCCACTGAATGACACAGTGTAGCTAGCTCAGTAACACTAACAGATGATGTTGTATGTGTAGCCACTGAATGACACAGTGTAGCTAGCTCAGTAAGACTAGCAGATGATGTTGTATGTGTAGCCACTGAATGACACAGTGTAGCTAGCTCAGTAACACTAACAGATGATGATGTATGTGTAGCCACTGAATGACACAGTGTAGCTAGCTCAGTAAGACTAACAGATGATGTTGTATGTGTAGCCACTGAATGACACAGTGTAGCTAGCTCAGTAAGACTAACAGATGATGTTGTATGTGTAGCCACTGAATGACACAGTGTAGCTAGCTCAGTAACACTAACAGATGATGTTGTATGTGTAGCCACTGAATGACACAGTGTAGCTAGCTCAGTAACACTAACAGATGATGTTGTATGTGTAGCCACTGAATGACACAGTGTAGCTAGCTCAGTAACACTAACAGATGATGTTGTATGTATAGCCACTGAATGACACAGTGTAGCTAGCTCAGTAAGACTAACAGATGATGATGTATGTGTAGCCACTGAATGACACAGTGTAGCTAGCTCAGTAACACTAACAGATGATGTTGTATGTGTAGCCACTGAATGACACAGTGTAGCTAGCTCAGTAACACTAACAGATGATGTTGTATGTGTAGCCACTGAATGACACAGTGTAGCTAGCTCAGTAAGACTAACAGATGATGTTGTATGTGTAGCCACTGAATGACACAGTGTAGCTAGCTCAGTAACACTAACAGATGATGATGTATGTGTAGCCACTGAATGACACAGTGTAGCTAGCTCAGTAACACTAACAGATGATGTTGTATGTGTAGCCACTGAATGACACAGTGTAGCTAGCTCAGTAACACTAGCAGATGATGTTGTATGTGTAGCCACTGAATGACACAGTGTAGCTAGCTCAGTAACACTAACAGATGATGTTGTATGTGTAGCCACTGAATGACACAGTGTAGCTAGCTCAGTAAGACTAACAGATGATGTTGTATGTGTAGCCACTGAATGACACAGTGTAGCTAGCTCAGTAAGACTAACAGATGATGTTGTATGTGTAGCCACTGAATGACACAGTGTAGCTAGCTCAGTAAGACTAGCTAGCTCAGATGATGTTGTATGTGTAGCCACTGAATGACACAGTGTAGCTAGCTCAGTAAGACTAACAGATGATGTTGTATGTGTAGCCACTGAATGACACAGTGTAGCTAGCTCAGTAAGACTAGCAGATGATGTTGTATGTGTAGCCACTGAATGACACAGTGTAGCTAGCTCAGTAAGACTAACAGATGATGTTGTATGTGTAGCCACTGAATGACACAGTGTAGCTAGCTCAGTAAGACTAACAGATGATGTTGTATGTGTAGCCACTGAATGACACAGTGTAGCTAGCTCAGTAAGTAAGACTAACAGATGATGTTGTATGTGTAGCACACTGAATGACACAGTGTAGCTAGCTCAGTAGCTCAGTAACTAACAGAGCTCAGATGTTGTATGTGTAGCCACTGAATGACACAGTGTAGCTAGCTCAGTAACACTAACAGATGATGTTGTATGTGTAGCCACTGAATGACACAGTGTAGCTAGCTCAGTAACACTAACAGATGATGTTGTATGTGTAGCCACTGAATGACACAGTGTAGCTAGCTCAGTAACACTAACAGATGATGTTGTATGTGTAGCCACTGAATGACACAGTGTAGCTAGCTCAGTAACACTAACAGATGATGTTGTATCTGTAGCCACTGAATGACATAGTGTAGCTAGCTCAGTAACACTAACAGATGATGTTGTATGTGTAGCCACTGAATGACACAGTGTAGCCAGCTCAGTGATAGAGTGCTCGCATGAGTTGTGATAGGCCATATCATCAACTGTTCTTTTCGCCTATCAACCAATACCTTTTGGCAGAAGAATGCATCTTATGTGGCCACAACAAGTTTACTCTTTCATTCTGTGCTTATAAAACTAGATTCACATCTTTAATGTCATAAGCAATTTGTATGGTGTTATGATGTTAACATCTCACACTGTTAGTCTTCAATATATACTGAGAGGCATAAATAACACTATGGGTATTTCACTGAATAATCTCTTATAGAAATGTCAAATCACATATATTAAGTATGCGGACAAATAAAATATTGGTAATAATTTTAAGTAAAAGAGGATTTTATTCAAATCAGAAAAACATTGAATAAAATTAGTTTTTAGCAAAAAGCATAATTGGTGTGTTTATTGAAACAACACAGCATTGCATATGAAAATCGTTTTGCATGTGCATTGCCTGCTCTCGTCTCCCTAAAAAGGCAACCATTCTTTGTGTGCTCTGTCTTTTTTTAATATGTCATGGTAGTATTGTTAAAAAATTGCTGTTTTATTGCCAAAACCCCAGTTGTGTTTTTATTTTAAAACCACATTTAATTTTTTTTTAAATCCCAATTTGAACAATATTTTCTTTCAGTTAAAGTTGTTACCAATATGTCATTTGTTTACATGCCTAATATAGATGACATATTTCTATAAGAAAATATCAGCGAAATGCCCATTGCGTTATTTATGCCTCTCAGTATAGTCTCTAAACATTATATAAGGAAGGGTCCTAGTTTTGCAATAACCTTATGTCCCATACCACACAGTCATTGTTTTAAAATGTGCTGGGGTGTTTTTAAAGGTTCCTTTCCCTACCAGGACTCACGATGTGTGGTGCTGTCAATAAAACTGCATCACACTCTCACAAAGTCATTACAACTTTTGCCCATCTCATTTATTTGTGTTTTCAATGATGAGGGATCTGCGGCACATTGATAAACAAATGAAGCACTTGTATTGCCGGTCACAAGCCACCGTTATAATGACTGACTGACTGGCATATTGCCTGCAAGTCTAAAAAATTACTTTATATGGGTCACGTCAGCTGAACGTGATTCAATTGAAATCAAAATGACAAAACCGTTAGCATATTGAAACTGGTTAACACGTGGCCGTGATTACACCACCGAAAAAAACAACAACTCTCGCCTATTATTAGCTGCTTCATTACAACATGGCCATGCAAGAAATTCTGGTCCCAGAAGTATGCTGGGGATATAAAAGGCATTCACACTTTTCTTCACAAACCTAAGAATGTTAAGCACAATTTATTATGATTTAACTAATAAAAAATGTTGCAAGAAACAATGTCTAATACATTATTGTTTTTGGTTCTTTGTTATATGGCAATACAATTACTTAAACGATGTCCAATACAGTACTGTTTCTGGTTCTTTGCTACATGGCAATACAATCACCTACACGATGTCCAATACAGTACTGTTTCTGGTTCTTTGCTACATGGCAATACAATCACCTACACGATGTCCAATACAGTACTGTTTCTGGTTCTTTGCTACATGGCAATACAATCACCTACACGATGTCCAATACAGTACTGTTTCTGGTTCTTTGCTACATGGCAATACAATCACCTACACGATGTCCAATACAGTACTGTTTCTGGTTCTTTGTTACATGGCAATACAATCACCTACACGATGTCCAATACAGTACTGTTTCTGGTTCTTTGCTACATGGCAATACAATCACTTAAACGATGTCCAATACAGTACTGTTTCTGGTTCTTTGCTACATGGTAATACAATCACTTAAACGATGTCTAATACAGTACTGTTTCTGGTTCTTTGCTATATGGTAATACAATCACTTAAACGATGTCTAATACAGTACTGTTTCTGGTTCTTTGCTATATGGTAATACAATCACCTACACGATGTCCAATACAGTACTGTTTCTGGTTCTTTGCTAGATGGCAATACAATCACTTAAACGATGTCTAATACAGTACTGTTTCTGGTTCTTTGCTATATGGTAATACAATCACTTAAACGATGTCCAATACAGTACTGTTTCTGGTTCTTTGCTATATGGTAATACAATCACTTAAACGATGTCCAATACAGTACTGTTTCTGGTTCTTTGCTATATGGTAATACAATCACCTACACGATGTCCAATACAGTACTGTTTCTGGTTCTTTGCTATATGGTAATACAATCACTTAAACGATGTCTAATACAGTACTGTTTCTGGTTCTTTGCTATATGGTAATACAATCACCTACACGATGTCCAATACAGTACTGTTTCTGGTTCTTTGCTATATGGTAATACAATCACTTAAATGATGTCTAATACAGTACTGTTTCTGGTTCTTTGCTATATGGTAATACAATCACTTAAACGATGTCTAATACAGTACTGTTTCTGGTTCTTTGCTATATGGTAATACAATTACTTCAACGATGTCTAATAAAGTACTGTTTCTGGTTCTTTGCTATATGGTAATACAATTACTTAAACAATCAGACACTCTTGCTAGGGTGGGACGAAGCCCAGTGGTAAAGCGCACACTTGATGCGCGGTCAGTTTGAATTGATGATCGTCTGAGTAGGCCCATTGAGCTATTTCTCATTGTAGCCATGCAGTACATCACGATCAGCAAGGGTGGGACGTAGCCCAGTGGTAAAGCGCTCACTTGATGCGCAGTCAGTTTGAATTGATGATCGTCTGAGTAGGCCCATTGAGCTATTTCTCATTGTAGCCATGCAGTACATCACGACCAGCAAAAATTGTGTTCGTATGTCAAAAATTGAGTTTCCTGTCAAAATATATTCTCAGAAATGCTGATAGTAAAGAAAATATAATCTTATAAATGATAAATGAAAACATTTCTATAAAATCTACTCTTGCATTTGATCACTGTATATATTTTAATACATGTATTAAAAAGCTATTCTTGCAAATGTAATTGTAAAGATTTTTTAAAAACCCTATTCTTGTGAACAATAAGTGCACACACAGATTTTTAGATAGAATTCATTCTTGCAAATAACAATTGCCAATATTTTAATCAAATACTTACTAAATGTATGCCTTCACCTATGGGCAGTTAATAAATTATTGCAAAATTTATATTTTTAATTAAATGTAATATGCAAACTGGTTCAATATCTTAACAAATAGTAAAATATTAGAATTAAATCACAATAAACTTATGACACCAATTGGGGTTGATCTTAGATCACTTATTAATGCATCCTCTGTGCACTTTATCACCCCTGATAAAGAAATCAAGACAGTATGTCAAATGCAACAGACCACACACTAGGTACTGTGTTTTTATAGCAGAGTACCGGTAGTCATCTAGCACTTCACAAATGACACATCTTTAATAATTTGACTGCCATATTTATAATTCTTGCTGTCAACTTCTTTGTTATCCATGTGAAAAACCATGTGTAAAATTGCTGTTTGAAAACATATGATGTTTAAAAATATAATGGTAATATGTACCTATTTAGTAACTGTAAAAACAACAATTGATTGAAATAATCACTCAAAAGGAAACATTATCAAACAAGGAATAATATTTCTTGACAAGTTTTATTTCTTAAAAGAATTTTTGTTGATTACATTTAGCATTTATCTTAGGATTTCTTATCAAACAGTAATAATATATCAAACCTAAGCTACATGAGTTTAGTAAAGCAAAAGGCATGTTTACTGGGACATTTATGAAACTATTACATTATTTAATCTATACACTCATGTCACCTTAGTCTGTGCGGCACAAATGTCTGCACATGTTAATGACGTTACATTACGTTGGGGTATGTTTGTAAACAAACAAACAAAGTTAATTTAGTTCATAAAACAATGGTTAAAACAACACATCTTAATTGTGAATACATGTATAAAACTGATAGGTAACAGTTTGATTGAAAAAAACAACAACTCTGAATTAATGTACTAAACGTATAGTTTTGCCAGCCTCGCTCAATGTGTTTTTGTATCACCTGTCAACACGTCATGTGTCTGTCACTGCTGTAATGATCAACCTTGTATATCAACTTACACAAGTTTACATAGAAGCTTCAATACATACCTTACTGTAATTTATGAATCCATAAATGAAATAAATGTTGTTGTTTTTTTATCTGTTAACATAAACATTCAAGCATACTTTGAATTTGCCTCCGAGTGACAACGCAATATGGCTGCCCATGACTTTGAAGATTGCACTTACAGCATGGGCTATTTTAGCTATTTAAAAATTATCACTGATTGTCCTATATGTAACGAACACTATTTGTGCTCATTTACACAGTTAATAACAAACTTTTATTGAATAATGATAAAAAAAATTGACACTGACTTTTTTATATTGTCATTTGGTGTTGTCCAAACTAAGGAGCATGGAACACCATTTATATTTATCGCATTGGCATAATCTAATTTTTTAAGAAACAGACTATAACAGGAAGTATTTGTTGTTTAGAACTTACAAAAAGTAGGATCCATTATTTGTTGTTGTTTCTGTAAACATTAGCAACAGAAGTGGTTGTTTTAATGTTAGCGGCGCAGACTTATGTGCCGTCATGCAGGTCTGTATATACAGGGGGGTCCCACTAAACATGCGCTCATTACTTGAGTTTAAAAAACATTAAAATTAAAATAACTTTCAGTAGTAATAAGTTTATTGTTCCATTGTACTACGGCGGTGAAACAAATATTTTAAAAGAAAGACTTTAACTTTAAAATATAACACAAATGTTTAGGTGCGCAGATTTAGGTGCCACCAGTGTATGTCTTTCTTATGTTTACAGTGATGTTTATCAAACTATTACCATAGTTAATCTATGTGTGTTTAGTAAAGCAAAATGTATGTTTACAATGATGTTTATCAAACTATTACCATAGTTAATCTATGTGTCTTTAGTAAAGCATAATGTATGTTTACAGTGATGTTTATTAAACTATTACCATAGTTAATCTATGTGTGTTTAGTAAAGCAAAATGTATGTTTACAGTGATGTTTATCAAACTATTACCATAGTTAATCTATGTGTGTTTAGTAAAGCAAAATGTATGTTTACAGTGATGTTTATCAAACTATTACCATAGTTAATCTATGTGTATTTAATAAAGCAAAATGTATGTTTACAATGACATTTATATTGAAAACCGGCTGTCTGATCATGAGTTATCTGAGTAGCAGAACTAATATACTGTATTTATTGGCTTTCAGTCCACAAGTCTGGGCTGAGACCCTACCAACAAGTGCACCCTCCCTGGACACTTCAGCCAGGCATGAATGTTTCCTGGACATAACAGACCAGGCATGAAATCATCACCTTTAATCAAAGTGACAGAGTATTTTATAATACACTCTATGATCAGAAATTGAAAAATCTTCAGTCACAAACAACAGTCCAATTTAACAACAAACTAATCATACAATTTTGTGCAGAAACTTTTGAATGGATCAGACCATGCATGAAGTTTAACTTGACATTTACTGTAACAATTATTTCTGAAACAGAGCCATAGGAAATTAAAAGAAAATGATATTAATTGTCTAATATAAAAAATAATTAATAGAATAAATCATTCATACACATATTGTAGTCAGAGCAGTATATAGTGTTGATAAGTCATTCTGACTTGTATCTAAGTCAAGACAAAGTAGTGTCGAGACACTCAGTCAAGACAAAGTAGTGTCGAGTCACTCAGTCAAGACAAAGTAGTGTCGAATCACTCTGTCAAGACAAAGTAGTGTCGAGTCACTCAGTCAAGACAAAGTCAAGTCACTCAGTCAAGACAAAGTAGTGGCGAGTCACTCATTCAAGACAAAGTAGTATCGAGTCACTCAGTCAAGACAAAGTAGTATCGAGTCACTCAGTCAAGACAAAGAAGTGTCAAGTCACTAGTCAAGACAAAGTAGTGGCGAGTCACTCAGTCAAGACAAAGTAGTGTCGAGTCACTCGGTCAAGACAAAGTAGTGTCGAGTCACTCGGTCAAGACAAAGTAGTGTCACGTCACTCAGTCAAGACAAAGAAGTGTCGAGTCACTCGGTCAAGACAAAGTAGTGTCGAGTCACTCAGTCAAGACAAAGTAGTGTCGAGTCACTCAGTCAAGACAAAGTAGTGTAGAGTCACTCAGTCAAGACAAAGTACTGTCGAGTCACTCAGTCAAGACAAAGTAGTATCGAGTCACTCAGTCAAGACAAAGTAGTATCGAGTCACTCAGTCAAGACAAAGTCAAGTCACTCAGTCAAGACAAAGAAGTGTCAAGTCACTAGTCAAGACAAAGTAGTGTCGAGTCACTAGTCAAGACAAAGTAGTGTCAAGTCATTCAGTCAAGACAAAGTCGCGTCACTCAGTCAAGACAAAGTAGTGTCGCGTCACTCGATCAAGATAAAGTAGTGTCGAGTCACTCAGTCAAGACAAAGTAGTGTCGAGTCACTCGGTCAAGACAAAGTAGTGTCGCGTCACTCGGTCAAGACAAAGTAGTGTCGAGTCACTCAGTCAAGACAAAGTAGTGTCGAGTCACTCAGTCAAGACAAAGTAGTGTAGAGTCACTCAGTCAAGACAAAGTAGTGTCGAGTCACTCAGTCAAGACAAAGTAGTATCGAGTCACTCAGTCAAGACAAAGTAGTATCGAGTCACTCAGTCAAGACAAAGTCAAGTCACTCAGTAAAGACAAAGTGTCAAGTCACTAGTCAAGACAAAGTAGTGTCGAGTCACTAGTCAAGACAAAGTAGTGTCAAGTCATTCAGTCAAGACAAAGTCGCGTCACTCAGTCAAGACAAAGTGTCAAGTCACTAGTCAAGACAAAGTAGTGTCGAGTCACTCAGTCAAGACAAAGTAGTGTCGAGTCACTCAGTCAAGACAAAGTAGTGTTGAGTCACTCAGTCAAGACAAAGTAGTATCAAGTCATGGATTTACATTTTAGTTCACATATTTACCTTGTTTGACACCCAACAGCTGATGTATTTGTGCTGTAGTGTCATTAAACGTTCATTCAATTATTACATTTCAGCCGTGACCAAGTAGTGTTGAATAAAAGAGACACATGTCAGTCACAATGAATTAGAGTAGAATCAATGTGACTAGAGTGTTAGTTCGACAATAAAGTGTTGGGTCACTCTAACCCATCTCTCAGTGATGACGGACCGACTGAATCAATGACTTACATATATACTTTTTCACCCCTTGTGTTGAATAGTTCTAAAAATAGATCACCATATTACAAGCACTGACACCTGTGTGTAATATTGTTGAGCCTGTAGAAGTTATATCAGGAGATATGTGTGAACTAGATTCCCGGGAGACTCACTCGCACACATCAGGGAGAAGTGGATATAGCATCATGTATTATGATGGCGAGCCAGATCTGTTAAACTCCATTAACACATACAACAACATCACATCACTGAACTGGCTAGAGCAGTCTCCCTGTAGTACAACGAACTGAAATATCACGTATACTTTGTGTTTGTAGTTCTATGGTGTTTTCACTGTACATATATACATTATAGATCCTGCTACATGCTTTGCTGACAAAGAAATAAAACAAACATTCTGACAGTACTGTTACTGCAATACATGTCCCGTACTGGGCCCAACAAGTTCAAGGGCCATAACTCTGTGAAATAGGAGTAAATCACCATGGAAGTCAAACTTATTCTGTAACAGTACATGATAAAGCTACATACAAAATTTCAACTCGATCTTGAGGCATTGCAAAAGAAAAGGTCTGGAAAACAAATGTTCGTAATTCCTAAGTTCAAGGGCCATAACTCTGTCAAAAATGGGTAAATCCCCATGAAAGTCTAATTTTATCTGTAACAGCTAGTACATAATAAAGACTATATACAACATTTCAACTCAATATCTGGAGGCATTGTGAGAGATAAAATTGTCTGCAAAATGATGTGGAACAGATTAATTGACAGACGGATGGACGGACATTGACAAAACCTATATCCCCTCCAGTAAAATTGGACCAATAGGCAATATAATAACAATTTAACACCTTAAAACAAAAAGTACTGCATGTTTAAATTCATTATGAAAGGTAACTGACATCAAGGGAGAGAATTTGTCATCATGCAAGGCCAGTGCAAAGGCCCTAGCTTTGTCAGGTGCGTTTCATAACAACTTGCTTCGATTAGTACTTTCAAGTTTTATCTTGCCATCAGTGTATTAATTCATTCTTGATAGTTTGTTCTGTTTAATGACACCTCTAGGGGCATTTATTAATTAATTACTATTAAATATCAAACAGTTTGATAATTCTGACACATAGTCTTCAAAGGAATGCATAACAGTTTTCCATTAGTAACAATGGATTTTTATATTTCAGGCATATCGCTGAAACATTCACTTAAAGTGGCAGCTGTAACAAATTACAGGAACACTAAAAATGTCTCAAAGACTTGCTCTAATGAAGTTTAATGAATTCCACCATAATCCAATTTGTATGTCTAAAAGAAAACAGAAAGATTTTATCATGGAATTAGTCCTGACCTTCTAAACTGAGCTCTTAAATTCACCGAGAAAAAGAAAACAATTACAAAAAACAACATTTTGGAGAATGAAAGTGTCAGTACCAAATTTGTTCTTTTTCATTTTGTATTTTCAATTACTTTTATGCAACAAAAAATAAAAATTTCTTTTGTAAGTTGAAGAGTTCTAGATTTCATTCTGATAATTACTGAGAAAAAATGTCATGTATAACTGCTATTTAAACACGAAAAACAAACCAGTTGTTGATAATGAGAATGCAATTTTTTAACTTATTATTTCATTATTATATAACAGAATGACAAGCAATTAACACGGCAGTTCTCCTGAACATGTGATGATTTGTGGGAACAAAGACAAATCATGCTAACCAATTATATTGTCAACAAGATGTGACATCAAAGAAGTAATAAAAAGGGCAACCCATCAGGCAGCTACAGTGGACGTAGACAATGGCTATTTGCAAAGCTTACATACAGCTTTATTTACACCAATTCAGTGCCCATAAAAAAAAATTACACACCCATAAATACAGACAGTACACACATAAAAACAGTTACACCTTACAATTAACTATCTGCAGGAAAAACGTCTGTCTCACAAGCATTTAAGAGATTTAGATTTTTTTTTTATCAGAAACCTCATTTTAGCAGAAAACTTAAATTTCAGTTTTATAGTAATGTAGATTGCACAGTAACAATAAACTAAACAAAAGTATATTAATTTGCTGGAAACAGACAATATCATATTTTCATTAATAAACACTGTCACATCTTTCTATCAATATATGCTGTCTATATTTGTTGTAATTCACACAGACACTCACAGCTATCACAATCTGGATCAAGTCTATATTTGTTGTAATTCACATAGACACTGACAGCTATCACAACCTGGGGAGATCTGGACTAAAGTCTATATTTGTTGTAACTGACAAGACACTCACAGTCTGGCTCAAGTCTATATTTGCTGTAACTCACACAGTCACTCACAGCTATCACAATCTGAATAGATCTAAACCAAGTCTATACTTGTTATATCTCACACAGACACTCACAGCTAATACAATCCAGGGAGATCTGGACCAAGTCTATACTTGTTGTGACTCACACAGACACTCACAGCTATCACAGTATGGACCAAGTCTATATTTGTTGTGACTCACACAGACACTCAAAGCTATCACAGTGTGGACCAAGTCTGTAGATTGATTTCAACTTATTTTCGTGCTTATATCCAATTAAGGTTCAAGCACGCTGTCCTGGGCACACACCTCAGCTATCTGGGCTGCCTGTCCAGGACAGTGGGTTAGTTGTTAGTTTGTTAGTGGTTAGTGAGAGAGAAGAGGGTGTAGTGGCCTTACACCTACCCATTGAGCCCTTAAGAACTCGCTCTGGGTTGGAGCCGGTACCGAGCTACGAACCCTGTACCTACCAGCCTGTAGTCCGATGGCTTAACCACTACGCCACCGAGGCCGGTTCAAGTCTATATTTGTTGTGACTCACACAGACACTCACAACTATCACAGTCTGGATCAAGTCTATATTTGTTGTAATTCACACAGACACTCACAGCTATCACAGTCGGGACCAAGTCTATATTTGTTGTAATTCACATAGATACTCACAGCTATCACAGTCTGGACCAAGTCTATATATGTTGTGATTCACACAGACATTCACAACTATCACAGTCTGGACCAAGTCTATATTTGTTGTAATTCACATAGATACTCACAGCCACCAGAGTCTAGACCAAGTCTATATATGTTGTGATTCACACAGACATTCACAACTATCACAGTCTGGACCAAGTCTATATTTGTTGTGACTCACACAGATACTCACAGCTATTAAATTCTGGACCAAGTCTATATATGTTGTGATTCACACAGACATTCACAACTATCACAGTCTGGACCAAGTCTATATTTGTTGTGACTCACACAGATACTCACAGCTATTAAAGTCTGGACCAAGTCTATATTTGTTGTAATTCACAGACACTGACAGCTATCACAGTGTGGACCAAGTCTATATTTGTTGTGACTCACACAGACACTCACAGCTATCATGGATATGTTCGTGTGGGACACAGGAGGCTGCACCGACTTTTAATGGATATGATAGACTGGGCTGTATCCACCTCCTGAGTTCTCTGAACTAATGGAATCTGGTGGCATACATTAATTAGCATCATCAGGAAAGGAAGTCACCTGTTTACTTAACACTGTAAGAACAGTGATTACAACTTCACTTGTCAAGAGTCTCAGCTGTCTTCAGGGGAAATAAACTACTTTTACATATTAAAGTGTCCCAATTGTTCAGTGAAAAATGTTGTTTGCAGACAAACATTTTATCAATAGAATCATAATTTGTATGTTTAATTTTTTAGTATTAAATAACAAGCATGCTAAGAATACTGCTAAAGCAATACATCTCCACTACCGGGCCCAAACAAATTTTCCCATCTCCTAAGTTCAAGGGCCATAACTCTGGAAAATGGGTAAATCACCAAGAAAGTGAGACTTTACCTGTAACTGAATATGATAAAGCTATACTCATAATTTCAGCTCAGTTTCTCGAGGCATTGCACACAAAACAATTTGGACAACAAATTTTCATATTTTCTAAGTTCAAGGGCCATAACTCTGTCAAAAATGGGTAAATCACTGTGAAAGTCAATCTTGACCTCTAACAGAACATGATAAAGTTAAACTCAGAATTTCAGTTCAATATCTGAAGACACTGTGAAAAAACATTGCAAAGCTGAGCTTATTTCAGAATAGCCTATAAATTGTTAGTTAGAATCCCCATTCTACAACCAGTATTAAAATCAATGTAAATTAAGTAATGGGTGGATTTTTATTACTTGATTTATATTGATTTTAACTTTCTCATCACTTTTGTTCACTAAATACTGGGAAATTTGACAGTTTGATTATATACTTGTAACAGATACTCAACCACCAGTGAGGTGGTTTGAATCATGGCTTAATTTGTGTGTGAGTGTACACCTCCTATTGGTTGAGTTGTAAGAGTGGTGTACTCCTATTAGTTGAGTTGTAAGACTGGTATACTCCTATTAGTTGAGTTGTAAGACGGGTGTACTCCTATTAGTTGAGTTGTAAGAGTGGTGTACTCCTATTAGTTGAGTTGTAAGAGTGGCATACTCCTACTAGTTGAGTTGTAAGAGTGGTGTACTCCTATTAGCTGAGTTGTAAGAGTGGCGTATTCCTATTAGTTGAGTTGTAAGACTGGTGTACTCCTATTACTTGAGTTGTAAGAGTGGTGTACTCCTATTACTTGAGTTGTAAGAGTGGTGTACTCCTATTAGTTGAGTTGTAAGAGTGGTGTACTCCTATTACTTGAGTTGTAAGAGTGGCGTACTCCTACTAGTTGAGTTGTAAGAGTGGTGTACTCCTATTACTTGAGTTGTAAGAGTGGTGTACTCCTATTAGTTGAGTTGTAAGAGTGGCGTACTCCTACTAGTTGAGTTGTAAGAGTGGCATACTCCTACTAGTTGAGTTGTAAGAGTGGCATACTCCTACTAGTTGAGTTGTAAGAGTGGCATACTCCTACTAGTTGACTTGTAAGAGTGGTGTACTCCTATTACTTGAGTTGTAAGAGTGGTGTACTCCTACTAGTTGAGTTGTAAGAGTGGCATACTCCTACTAGTTGAGTTGTAAGAGTGGTGTACTCCTATTAGTTGAGTTGTAAGAGTGGTGTACTCCTATTGGTTGAGTTGTAAGAGTGGTGTACTCCTATTACTTGAGTTGTAAGAGTGGTGTAATCCTATTAGTTGAGTTGTAAGACTGGTGTACTATTAGTCGAGTTGTAAGAGTCGTGTACTCCTATTAGTTGAGTTGTAAGAGTGGTGTACTCCTATTAGTTGAGTTGTAAGACTGGTGTACTCCTATTAGTTGAGTTGTAAGACTGGTGTACTCCTATTAGTTGAGTTGTAAGACTGGTGTACTCCTATTAGTTGAGTTGTAAGAGACCTGAATGGACATTTAGACCATTTTGATGGCATCACTGTTTTGACAGTGATGATATTATGCACGGTCTGTCACCATTCCAAGTGATTTACTTGAGCATTATTTCATTAGGATTTTATACGCCAGAGATATAGAATGAAATAAAATGCTTGAAATGTTTGTGATTGTCATTTGGATTTTTTTTGGAGTGGAATATATTGAAGAGCCATCATTCAAAGTGCACAAAAGTCAGTCTTATTAGTGAAGTATTTTTGTCCTAGACAAGAATCTTTGCCCGGTTCCAGACTTAAATATTATCCCAAGGGTGAGATTTTCCTGTCGGTGACCATCACAGATAATTGGTCATTTTCTCTCACCGCTAAATACTTTGTCATTTCAAAATTCACTAAAATAAACCAAAGCTTTTAACCACCTCTCTTACTGGTCATCTTGTTGTCTCTGATGATATGTATTTAAAACACACAGGCACTTGTGATGACTTCAGATGATGACATGTATTTAACACACACACTTGTGATGACTTCAGATGACATGCATTTAAAACACAGACACACGTGTGATGACTTCAGATGATGACATGTATTTGAAACACACAGACACTTGTGATGGCTTCAGATGATGACATGTATTTATTTAAAACACACAGAAAGTTGTGATGATTTTAGATGATGACATGTATTTATTTAAAACACACAGACACTTGTGATGACTTCAAATGGTAACATGTATTTGAAACACACAGACACTTGTGATGATTTTAGATGATGACATGTATTTATTTAAAACACACAGACACTTGTGATGACTTCAAATGATAACATGTATTTGAAACACACAGACACTTGTGATGATTTCAGATGATGATATGTATTTGAAACACACAGACACTTGTGATGACTTCAGATGATGATATGTATTTGAAACATACACTTGTGATGACTTCAGATGATGATATGTATTTGAAACATACACTTGTGATGACTTCAGATGATGATATGTATTTGAAACATACACTTGTGATGACTTCAGATGATGATATGTATTTGAAACACACAGACACTTGTGATGACTTCAGATGATGATATGTATCTGAAACATACACTTGTGATGACACTTGTGACAAACCAAGACCCTAAGTGTTCTTTTCTTCAGAATCAGACTCTAATGCATTGCCATTTTGAATTATTTCTTGTGTCTATATCATGTTCATTTTGTGGTCCTAGTGAGGGGGAACAGGCCTACCTGTCCACCCCACTGGTCTTACTGTCTACAAGTTCATGAAAGATATGTTGTGGTCCTAGTGAGGGGGAACAGGCCTACCTGTCCACCCCACTGGTCTTACTGTCTACAAGTTCATGAAAGATGTTTTGTGGTCCTAGTGAGGGGGAACAGGCCTACCTGTCCACCCCACTGGTCTTACTGTCTACAAGTTCATGAAAGATGTTTTGTGGTCCTAGTGAGGGGGAACAGGCCTACCTGTCCACCCCACTGGTCTTACTGTCTACAAGTTCATGAAAGATGTTTTGTGGTCCTAGTGAGGGGGAACAGGCCTACCTGTCCACCCCACTGGTCTTACTGTCTACAAGTTCATGAAAGATGTTTTGTGGTCCTAGTGAGGGGGAACAGGCCTACCTGTCCACCCCACTGGTCTTACTGTCTACAAGTTCATGAAAGATGTTTTGTGGTCCTAGTGAGGGGGAACAGGCCTACCTGTCCACCCCACTGGTCTTACTGTCTACAAGTTCATGAAAGATGTTTTGTGGTCCTAGTGAGGGGGAACAGGCCTACCTGTCCACCCCACTGGTCTTACTGTCTACAAGTTCATGAAAGATGTTTTGTGGTCCTAGTGAGGGGGAACAGGCCTACCTGTCCACCCCACTGGTCTTACTGTCTACAAGTTCATGAAAGATGTTTTGTGGTCCTAGTGAGGGGGAACAGGCCTACCTGTCCACCCCACTGGTCTTACTGTCTACAAGTTCATGAAAGATGTTTTGTGGTCCTAGTGAGGGGGAACAGGCCTACCTGTCCACCCCACTGGTCTTACTGTCTACAAGTTCATGAAAGATGTTTTGTGGTCCTAGTGAGGGGGAACAGGCCTACCTGTCCACCCCACTGGTCTTACTGTCTACAAGTTCATGAAAGATGTTTTGTGGTCCTAGTGAGGGGGAACAGGCCTACCTGTCCACCCCACTGGTCTTACTGTCTACAAGTTCATGAAAGATGTTTTGTGGTCCTAGTGAGGGGGAACAGGCCTACCTGTCCACCCCACTGGTCTTACTGTCTACAAGTTCATGAAAGATGTTTTGTGGTCCTAGTGAGGGGGAACAGGCCTACCTGTCCACCCCACTGGTCTTACTGTCTACAAGTTCATGAAAGATGTTTTGTGGTCCTAGTGAGGGGGAACAGGCCTACCTGTCCACCCCACTGGTCTTACTGTCTACAAGTTCATGAAAGATGTTTTGTGGTCCTAGTGAGGGGGAACAGGCCTACCTGTCCACCCCACTGGTCTTACTGTCTACAAGTTCATGAAAGATGTTTTGTGGTCCTAGTGAGGGGGAACAGGCCTACCTGTCCACCCCACTGGTCTTACTGTCTACAAGTTCATGAAAGATGTTTTGTGGTCCTAGTGAGGGGGAACAGGCCTACCTGTCCACCCCACTGGTCTTACTGTCTACAAGTTCATGAAAGATGTTTTGTGGTCCTAGTGAGGGGGAACAGGCCTACCTGTCCACCCCACTGGTCTTACTGTCTACAAGTTCATGAAAGATGTTTTGTGGTCCTAGTGAGGGGGAACAGGCCTACCTGTCCACCCCACTGGTCTTACTGTCTACAAGTTCATGAAAGATGTTTTGTGGTCCTAGTGAGGGGGAACAGGCCTACCTGTCCACCCCACTGGTCTTACTGTCTACAAGTTCATGAAAGATGTTTTGTTTAACGACACTACTAGAACACATTGATTTTTTTAATCATCGGCTATTGGATGTTCAGCATTTGGCAATTATAAAATATAGTCTTAGAGAGGAAACCTGCTACATTTTTACATTAGTAGCACAGGTCTCTTATATGCACCATGCCACAGACAGGATAGCACATACCATGGCCTTTGATAAATCAACCAGGGTGCACTGGCTGGAATAAGAAATAGTCACAGGGCCTACTGAAAGGTCAATCTTAGACAGACCATGCAACAAGCAAGTGCTTTACCACTGGGCTACATACCACCCTTGCGAGTTCATGGATGTGTTTCACTACAGTACAGCATAATTATGGGAAACAAATTAGTATCACCAGTAATATAAGTAACTTTTCAAACTGCTAGATAAAATAGTAAATGTTAAGTCCAAATGTATATGAACACTTTGAGATGGTCATACAAATGGATTTAAATTGGGAATGTTCAATGCCAGTGACTTTTGGGAAAGGCCTATGTTTGGTACTGTAGAATTCCTGGATAAATCCCTGGACATATAGTCTAAACCTGGTACCAGTACATTTTCCCCTTAGCACAAGGGATCTTTTATATGCACTTTCTCAGACAGGATAGTATATACCATGGCCTTTGATAAACCAGTCATGGGACAATGGTCAGGATGGATTAAAAAAAACCCACAGAATTGATTCACTATGTACATTCAAAACAGGTGATTGTTTTACCATCTGATGACTGGGTTTTCAAAATACCAGGGCATCTCTTTGGGCTGCATCATTTAGCACAGCGTTTATGCCTTTCAAGACTAATTTTATATTCCCAGTGTTCCATAAATTCATGGTATATGCTGTCCTGTCTTCTTTATTCATCACTGTACAATGCTGATTCAAGTACATTTGTAATTGTATCCCAACAGGTATAGCCATGGAGATTGAAATCATACCCTTCAATCCATCAAATTGTGTCTAGCTCCTCCCACCCCAAACAGCCATAACAAACTTGCTGTAATTATTTACATAGACCATGCCCATTTCCATGTTTACCAGCCTCAGTGGCGTCGTGGTAGGCCATCGGTCTACATGCTGGTAGGTACTGGGTTCATATCCCAGTCGAGGCATGGGATTTTTAATCCAGATACCGATTCCAAACCCTAAGTGAGTGCTCCGCAAGGCTCAATGGGTAGGTTGCACTGACCAGTGATCCATAACTGGTTCAACAAAGGCCATGGTTTGTGCTATCCTGCCTGTGGGAAGTGCAAATAAAAGATCCCTACCAGCCTGTAGACCGATGGCCTAACCACGACACCACCGAGGCCGGTGACACCATTGAAGCCAGTTAACATCATGGGATCTTTTATACACACTTTTCATATGCAGACAATGAATGCAATAAACCAGCTGGACTTGACCTTGTTTGCAGTGACTGTAGCAAGAACCACAAGGAAAAGCAATCAAAGTGTAATGGATAAAAACAATAGCGAATCAGACAACAGCACACTTTGATTACAGTTCAGGTGAAAATGATCAGCTGATTTCCCAGAGGAAGAGCCGATGATGTCTGCGGAAATGATCAACTTACCACTGCAAATGTCTGGAGAGCTGGCCAGCTTGATTCGTGAGAGATATCAGAGCATACTCTCTGCATCATGCCGTGGTCAGAGTGCACGTTGTTTACACAAAATATTTCACAAATGGTCATATTGATTAATGAAGCAAATACATACACGTACAACCAAACTGAGTATTTACAATCCAGACAGCCAGCAGATGGAAACAGTTAGGTATACAAGAAATGCCTTTCGCAGATTGGTTACACAGCAAGAAATACAACTACTGGCAGAATATGGTGTATTACTGGATGGGTGGATGGATGGATGGATGGGTAGATGGATGGATGGATGGATGGATGGATGGATGGATGAATGAATGAATTGATGGATGGATGGATGGATGGATGGATGGATGAATGAATGTATGGAAGGATGCATGCATGAATGTATGTATAGATGGATGAATGTATGTATGGATGGATGATGAATGCATGAATGAATGTATGGGTGGATCAATGGATGAATGGATGGGTGGATGGATGGATGAATGAATGTATGGAAGGATGCATGAATGAATGAATGGATGAATGGATGAATGGATGGATGGATGAATGGATGAATGGATGGATGAATGAATGAATGAATGAATGAATGGATGCATGAATGAATGGATGGATGGATGATGGATGGATGTATGGATGAATGTTTGGAAGGATGCATGAATGAATGTATGGATGGATGGATGATTGATGGATGGTGGCTGGATTTTTGGGAGGTTGGATGGATGGATAAATGGATGGATGGATGGATGAACAGATGGATGAAGGGACTATTGGATACATGAGTGAATGGATGGATGGATTAATGGATGGAGGGGGGATTTTGGGAAGGTTGAATGGATGGATGGATGGATGGACAGATGTATAAATGAATGAATGACAATAGAAAAGTAAATCAACAATATCATTTAAGATACTATCACCACATCAAGATACTAGTTTGCAATAAATGTCAAAAATAATATACAGATAATGCAATCTTAAGCAATGTTATCTCCAGCCATCTCGGGTTTGTTAATTCAGATTGTAAGAATGATCCGGCAGTCTGGTTTGTCTCTTACACAAAAAGTCAATCTCATGGCAGATAATTTATCATTTTACAACGTTCCCTTTAACTTCAGCATTTTTTCCAGTCGTTTATTATGGCAGTGATATAGATGGTATCATGGTTACATGAAAATAATGGATTATTAATGGTTGGACTTAGTTTATTATTGTATTTTCTTGTTCATTGACATAACAGAGCATGTTAAAAGTGCACGGGCATGTTAGTAGATACAGGGAGTAATAAAACACTTTCAAAATACTGTTCAGTTATTAAAAAAACCTGTTTTTTTAACAACACCACTAGAGCACATTGATATATTAATTATCGGCTATTGGATGTCAAACATTTGGTAATTTTAACATGTAGTCTTAAAGAGGAAACCCGCTACATTTTTCCATTAGTAGCAAGGGATCTTTTATATGTACCATCCCACAGACAGGATAGCACATACCATGGTCTTTGATATACCAGTCATGGTGCACTGGCTGGAACAAGAAACAGCCCAATGGGCCCACCGACTGTGCATCAAGCATAATGAAATACATATAGGTAATATATGCATGATGCGTTGTAGAATAAAGTGTGAAAACAATTCACAAGTGTAATCAAAAGGAAAACAAAGCAATGCATAGTTCTGTATATACATATGTATTATATAATATTCTTCATTTTCCCATCACAACCGGTACCCCATGACTGATATATTCTAGGCTGTGGTACGTGTTGTCCTGTCTGTGGGAAAGTCCATATAAAGTATCACATGCTGCTAATGTAAAAAGGCAGGTCTCGTCTGACCGCGTGTCATATGACCAAGTATTTCATATGACAAAGACCAAACATTAATAAATAAATATGTTTTAGTAGTGGTCACCACTGTGGTGTTAAGCAAAACAAATTTTAACTTTTCATTTAAATTCATTATACCTACCGGTATACAGAGGATACTACATGAGTGGCCAAAATACCATTTATCTTAGTTTCATTGACCGAGGACTTATAGTTTGTTAGAAACTGATCTAAACACGAAACTTTAACATTTAACTTTAACACAAATGTTGATGCCATCTTTGCAGTCAGAAAAGTTATACCTATATATCTTGCTTTTTTACTTCATAAAGGAGAGACAAAAACTATAGTTATATGGTAAATGGTATTTTATGAACACAAACAGAGTATTTGGGTTCTTATATATTCTCAGAAACGAGTTTTGAAACAAATTTAAACATCTTTACACTTTCAACTGTGCTTGTTTCATAGAATGCTATGCCTGTGGCATCTGTATCATCATTTAAGAGCAGCCAATCGATGTGTGTTATTGCCATGGGAGATAAAGCATGATGTTCTTATCAGTGGTTGTGTCAGGAATTAAATTTAACAAAACCATAACACATGTGTGTTTGTGTATCTGTGTGTGTTTGTGTGTGTGTTTGTCTGTGTGTGTGTGTGTGTGTGTTTGTCTGTGTGTGTGTGTGTTTGTCTGTGTGTGTGTGTGTATCTGTGTGTCTGTGTGTGTGTGTCTGAATGTATGTCTGTCCATATGTGTGTCTGTATCTGTCTGTGTGTGTATCTGTGTGTGTATGCGTGTGTTTGTGTGTGTGTTATGTGTGTGTGTTATGTGTATGTGTCTATGTGTGTGTGTGTGTGTCTATGTGCATGTGCATGTGTGTGTGTGTGCATGTGCATGTGCATGTTTAAAAACATTGTCCTACAACATCCTTGCCATTATTAGTGACAGTACTGTTCTAAAAGGGAATTCCCCTGAGAGTCCACAGTTCCAGTCTGTTGGACCGCAGACAGTTTTATTAAATTCATCAAAACAGTCATGATTACTGTTTAGATTAAATGAGTATGTAATGAAATTACACACCTATACTGGTAACAGTTGTTGGTTCACTGATTCAGATGTGGCTTTAATCGGGGTACTTGATTCTTTTGGTACTAAAGGTAATTAATTAGTTAAATAAGAGTTGGCAACTTGTACCACGGAATCAGTGATTACACATCGCCGTGTTTCTAAAGGACAGGAGTGTTGGCTAATCATACCTCAGCAAATCGATTTAATCAGTTGCTATTAGATGTCAAACATTTACAATTTGATCATTATATTTTGTCCAGTCTTAGAAAAAGATACCTGCCACTTCCAAGTATGCCAATTCTACAGCAAGGAATATCTTTTTATGCACTAACCAATGATCGAGTCACACGCTTAGTACATGCTAAAAGGTCATATCCATTAATGTGTGCAGTTAACTGAAAAAAAAATGTAAATGGTTTATCAATAAGTTCAAAGTCACTAAATACTGTATTAAAACTAGCATAGTCCTAAAGTTACCACTGTATGGATGGATCAAGTGACATGGGTAAAACATGTATCAATTGTCTGGTTTATAAGGCTGTATTAAAACTAGCATAATCCTAAAGTTAGCACTGTATGGATGGATCATGTGATGTGGGTAAAACACATATAAATTGTCTGGATTCATCAGTCTGTATTAAAACAAAGTGCTGCTAGCTACTCCAACTACAAAACTCATTTATTGCCCAACATAACTCAGCAATCAAACATCAGTGTGTGCAATATTTTAATTATCTTATGACAACAGACTCCATGGTTTGTCAAGAACAATTTGAAATAAATGGCAACAGCCTTGGTGGTGTAGTGGTTAAGTCAATGGACTTAAAGCTGGGAAGTACTGGGTTCAATTCCCAGTAGCAGCTCAAACCAAGAGTGCGTTTAACAACTCAGTGGGTTGGTGAAAGACCACTTCACAGATTTCTCTCTCACTAATCACTAACAACTAACCCACTGTCCTAGACAGACAGTCCAAATAGCTGGACTTTTCATTTGAATCACGATGAAGACGGACGTATGTCCAGTTTCTCTCGAGTTACCCCCCCACCTGGGGGGACTGATGAATTCATACGGAGCTTTGCTAGAGTACTGGATTACATACACCGGGTCACAGGCCTCCGTGACCCTGGTGTACAGGGACCCAGTACCACCGAAGAAAGGAAGGTGGAGGAAGAGGAGATGTGCACCAGGGAAGGCTCGGGGGAGACAAAACCGGTGGCTAAACCACCGGCAGCGGCTCCTTCTGCTTTGCCACCCATCGCCCCCCCCCCTAAGAAGACTGGATCTGAAGAGGCACCAGCCCCAGACGTCCCGACTTCTAGGATGGACCAACTCCACAGGCCACTACTTCAGCGCTTCCGGATGTGCCGCCGATTATACAGGCGGCACCCGTTGAGGCGTAGGCCCGAAAAACGGCTGTAGTGAAACGGAAGGCGACCACTCCCCCGAGTGGCCAACCGGACAAGCCAAGCCAACCGTTACAACCGCCGAAACCCGACGACCCACAAACCAAACAGTGGACACTACAGGCCGGCAAACTTCAACAGCGGTATGCTAACCTCATGAGGATGAACTTGGAGGACGTCACCAAACTTTATATCAATCCCAGACCAACAGCCTGGGTCAAGCTCCCAAGGAGCCCAGAGGGACAGTTCGCCATTACTAGAACCCTACTGCGTGACAAGGAGGAGGCGTGTATTCTCACCATACACCAAGCCGGAGTTTACCATCAGGGAATGCTGTTGAAAGAAATGGACAACCCGAGGATACATCGTATCGTGAAGACGATATCGGGGGCCAACTACCGTCCATTGGTCAGGCAACTAGCAGTTAGCCCGTACCGGCACTTCTTCACGGATATTGACTCCTCCAACTTCATCGGATCACCCTAGATGCCAACCTTTACTAGGACAGGTATTATCCTCCTTTTTGGGCTAGTTGGACTTTAAAACTTTTGTGATCAACCTCAAAATTGTATGGTTATTTTCTTATAAACAGTCCGACGTATATTATTTTGGTGCCCGATCAATTGCTCAAAATCACCTTAAAACCCTTTCGGCCGAGCAGTCTTACTACTTTTGGGTCTAATTTTAGAGTCCAGACATGTTTTGGTATGCAGTTATTCTATGCAGACTTAGACCTTTGACAAGCTTCCCAAGGAATCAAAATTCAGCCAATCACAGCTTGGCCTCACTTGGTGTCTGCTATTTGGTCCGCGCTCTCGCTGGACTCTACTAAATGGCTTATTTCCAAATTCCGCCCACCTCAAACTCAATCCCCCCCTCCTGCCCCGGAATTGGTCACTGGCGAAGTCAGAGGCTAAATCCGGGGTGGGCGTGCCTGAACCTCTGTGGATAGGGGCACGTAAATAGAATTCCCTTCCCTTCCCAAATAGCTGAGGTGTGTGCCCAGGATAGTTAAATAGAAGCATGAAAACAGATAGAAATGAAATGGAATGGAAGGCAGTATAGGGCACAAACTGAGCTCATTCTAATAAAACAAAGTCTGGACTGAAATCACTAATGACATCACATTAGAGTCAGACTCTATTGGAGTCTGGAGTCTAGACTCTAATGTTTTATAGGCACAGGGCCAGATGACTATTTAATAACTGAATACAGCAAGTGTATACAGACAGGATTCCTTGCACATAATTATTATCCAGCCTGGCTTCCAATGTAGCAAATCAATTCCTATTACTGATAATGTTAACGTTTATTAAAACCGATATATTATATAAGCAGTGTCCCAATAAAAAGTGTGGCACCTCACATTTAATTTACCTGCAAGAAAATGGGGGATCACATACCATTTAAGAGATTTGATGAATATTTTTATTAGCAACCTTAATTTTTGTTAAAAATGGCAGTTCCATTTTTGAGGGGTACCCTGCACTAGTTTCAACCTCTTGTATACTACATTTAACAACTGTATAACAAATAAAAAGTGTATTTCTTTATTGGCAATGAATAATGGTATTAGTACAAATAATCAATGTCACATATTGCTATCAATCAGAGCCACAGCTGATTTTACTTGGTAAATATCTGACCTCCAACTTTAATATAGAACTTTCTTCTTTGGTACAAAAAAAAGTTTGTTTTGTTTAATGACACCACTAGAGCACATTGATTTATTAATCATTGGCTATTGGATGTCAAACATTTGGTAATTTTAACATATAGTCTTAGAGAGAAAACCAGCTACAATTTTCCATTAGTAGCAAGGAATCTTTTATATGCACCATCCCACAGGTAGGATAGCACATACCACATCCTTTGATATACCAGTCATGATGCACTGGCTGGAACAAGAAATATCCCAATAGGCCCACCGATGGGGATCGAGCCCAAACAGACCATGCATCAAGCGAACACTTTACCACTGGGCTACGTCCCACCCACTTCTTCTTTGGTACAATGCAACCTGTAGTTTGTAAACCATCCGCTTTAAGACTGGTGGGTACTGAGCTCATATTTTCATACTGACTCCAACCCAGAAAACCAGTGCTCCACAACTGGTGTAACAAAGGCTGTGGTATGTACTATCCTGTCTGTAGGATAGTGCATATAAAAGATTCCCTGCTGCTAATCGAAAAGAGTAATCCATGAAGTGGCGATGGCGGGTTTTCTCTCTCAATATCTGTGTGGTCCTTAACCATATGTCCGATGCCATATACTCATAAATAAAATGTGTTTAGTTTGTCATTAATTAAAACATTGCCTTTTTTCCAACCAAGAGTTTTTTAATTCTGTTATATCAGCTTATATCCGGTTGAAGCATACACAAAAGCATCTTTTTTCCAGGAGACAATCTCTGCATGGCCTTATTAAAGACATGTCTTTTTATTAGCAAGGGATTTTTTGATATTCATTTTGGCACAAGACCACTACAAGTGAATGCAATTATAGAATCATTGAAGATAACATGGTCTTCTGACCCCTTGCCCCTCAGGCAGACACTTTATCATGGAGTTAAATCCCCATCCAAAGAACTGATTATGTTAGAAAAAACTTCCAAATTGGAATCTGAAATTGTGCATTCTAGTGCATATTGCATTCATATTCTCATTTGACCTTTATCGGATTTTGCAGTTGAGTAAAGAACGATTTGTTCTGCGAACAAAGTGAAATGGTGGAATAATCATGAACATTCTATGTGATGCTTGCTGTCCCTGTATGTTTAGAGAGCACCTGGTGACTGGGCGTCATCAGTAAACAAGTATTGTCATGACAAGCATGGCTCCATTGTTTGTGTCTGCTTATAAATATTGCAGTCTATGCTCTTCACACCGCACAGTAAGCTAGTAACAGCCATTGTTATTTCGCTGAATAAATCATACAGTTTGTTGCAGGTTTATCAGTTGTGTTTGTAAAATTAGTCTGTATAGAAACATTTACAAGAATACACACTTCAGCATACACCATTTTGCGTGGCTGCACAAGACAGGATGACACTTGTTTTAGGGATTGTTTCCGATAATTACAATTGTTTCTGAGCAGATTGAAGAGTTTATCAAGTACAATAGACAATGTTGAAATCTGATCACTTCTCTATATAGCATCTACTTGCTCTTCTTTAGAGAATAACTAACCAGCTATGAGGGGTCACTGACTGTCTGCACTAAACGGCTTAATGTCGCAAACCTACGCCTTTGGTTCTGATGTCTGAAACAGTTCCAACATCATAATATCACTTAGTAAACAGTTGCCACTGTGCATATATTCTTAAGAATAGTTCTTAAGGACTATGTAATTTATTTGTTTAACTTCAATACATATATGTGAATTTTTGTTCTTTCTTTATCATTGTTATAGTGGTAGAAATTGAGAAATGCTATTGTCTATGTAATGTACCAAAACACAATATGATGTAATACAGATGTTGTAGCTGGATAGGAGAACTGCATGATGACATCATGGCACAATGGTTGTGGGGTTGGGTTTTGTGAGTTTTATTGTTTTTTCTTTGCAGCCTACTGTTTACAATACAAATTGTGAGACAATGAATACATTATAAAATAACATTTACTACATTTTCATGTTTATATATACTGTATAAACATGAACATAATGTAAATCTTAGTAAATGTAGTAAACTTTTTTTTTTTTTTTAATTTATGAAGAATATGAATTATTATTTTTAGAATTTGTAAAACAAATGAATGGAAACATCAAATAAAAAAAATGAACTTGCAGTTATAGCAAAGCTTTTTTTAACTGAAGCCAGTCAGTAGCTATATAAAAGCAATCACTACACTGTACAATTATCAAGCAAATAGTATCTATGATTTTTAATTTTTATTTTGTAATAATAATAAATTGTTAAACTTTAATTAAAACCAGCCTTAATGGGTTAGTAGTCACAGATTTAACACTGGGTGGTACTTAGTTCATAGGGGGGGTGGGACGTAACCCAGTGGTAAGGCGCTCGCTCGATGCACGGTCGGTGTAGGATCGATCCCCATCGGTGGGCCCATTGGGCTATTTCTCGTTTCAGCCAATGCAACATGACTGGTATATCAAAGGTTGTGGTATGTATCACCCTGTCTGTGGGATGGTGCATATAAAAGATCTCTTGCTGCTAATCAAAAAGAAGTGGTGACAGCGGGTTTCCTCTCAATATCTGTGTGGTTCTTTACCATATGTCTGATGCCACATAACCTTAAATAAAATGTGTCGAGTGTGTCGTTAAATAAAACATTTCTTTCTTTTAGTTCATAGTAATGAGCAGAAAGTATTGATGGGACGATAAACACTGAAACTATACCATGCCTCTTGTACGAAAGCTTAGTTCGAAGATGTCACGGAATCCTCTTAAATGATATAAATATTCGATTCCTTGCGGCCGGTCTGGAAACCTATCCCTGTGATGAGCCTGTTCCGACACTCTGATTGCGATGGACCTCCCGTGGAGTGCTGGCAGTGTTCAGCTTACAGACACCCACTTTTTACAGAGGTTATTGGAAAAACCTCATACTCAAAGGATCACAGAAATACACCTGGTTAATTTTTAATCACACGCGTCATGAAGAAGTAGGACCAACTGGAGGTATTCCATCAAATGAACATTAATATTAATGCCACCACCCACCTCTCATGGATTCCAAGGCAGTTCCAGCTATTCAGTGGGGTGGGAGTATAACACAATATAACTATAATGACAATATAATAGAGGACCTTTGCATAGGTTTTCACACAGTGTTTTTAACTTAATTTTATAATGTGTTATATAATGTTCATCATCAATTATTGTATATATTTACCATTGTTTGACACCCAACAGCTAATATACTTTTGTGCTGGGGTATTGGTAAACATTAATTCATTCATATAACAGTAGACAAAATCTAGTCCACCACATGGTTATAGAATTAAACGTCTTGTCTATCGCACCTGTTTTCAGTGCACTGTGATGAACATCCATAGGTGCAGCTATAAACTAAGTTTCACTTGTTATTTGTGAGAAACAGATCGAAACATCAAACTTTAGCGTAAAAGTTAAAGCTGCCACCGCAGTAATACATGTATCTCGACTTTTTACAGGAAAGAAAAAAATTGTTGTTATCCATACATGTAGCTGCTGTATAAAATACTCCAAACTACAATAGGCATTCAAAGTCAACACCCAAACCTGCTTTTACTTGAGCCATGTACATTTTGTCAAGCCATTTTGTCAGGTACATTTTGTCAAGCCATGTACAGTTTGTCAAGCCATTTTGTCAGGTACATTTTGTCAAGCCATTTTGTCAGGTACATTTTGTCAAACGATTTTGTCAGGTACATTTTGTCAAGCCATTTTGTCAGGTACATTTTGTCAAGCTATTTTGTCAGGTACATTTTGTCAACCCATTTTGTCAACCCATGTACAGTCTGTCAAGCCATTTTGTCAGGTACATTTTGTCAAGCCATGTACAATTTGTCAAGCCATTTTGTCAGGTACATTTTATCAAGCCATGTACATTTTGTCAAGCCATTTTGTCAGTTACATTTTGTCAAGCCATTTTGTCAGGTACATTTTGTCAAGCCATGTACAGTTTGTCAAAAGCATTTTTCAGTATTGTGACCTTTACTCGTACTGCATCAGTGATCTCATTTTGCTTTTCCCTCATGAATGTTTTATCTTGAGACACCAAAAGTCTTCCACAACACCTATGACCACATTGCTGGAACCAAAAGTCTTCCACAACACCTATGACAACATTGCTGGAACCAAAAGTCTTCCACAACACCTATGACAACATTGCTGGAACCAAAAGTCTTCCACAACACCTATGTCAACATTGCTGGAACCAAACGTCTTCCACAACACCTATGACAACATTGCTGGAACCAAACGTCTTCCACAACACCTATGACAACATTGCTGGAACCAAATATTCTTCCACATAAACCTTTTTGACACCCATACACTTTGACAGTTGAATACACAATTAATTAAACAATATTTTTTGTGTCATTTTCCTGTATAATATTCTCTGAATACATGTCAAACAAATACCAAAATATTAATCTCATCGGTTAGACAAAAAGAAACTGTTCTCAACTTTTCCTATATAATTAGCAATACATTTGGACAATAATTGGAACATCGGAAAGGACCAGTGTTTTAATATTTACCATTCAATATAAGAACCACATTTCCTAGAACACTAATGTAAATAAAGAATAGATCTATTTATGTTAATTTTTGTGATGCATCTGGCCGTGTTTTAAGCTGAATAACAGTTGTTGTAGTATTCTAGTCTAGTTCCTATGTCACAATGAATAAAAGTCATTGTAGTGTATTCTAGTCTAGTTCCTATGTCACACATTAAGGTACTATTTTCAAAGATGGACCCCTTTTAGAAAATTGATAAAAGTTTGAGGGATCAAGATCAGGTACATGAGGTAGTAACTTGAAGCTATATTTATTTGTAGTAGAAGTGAACAGAAACCTGAGCTGTGTCAGCTGGCATATTGTCATGCATGGGAATGACATCTCTGTGCAGCTTTTGAGTGTTTACTATTAATAACATGTCGCAATTTTTCAAACCCATATGCATAGTAAAGCCTGTTTACTGGGTTTTATTCTGAAAATAATCAATAAAAAATTCTCACAGAATCCTACAAAATTGAAGTCATAACCTTTTGCACACAAGAAACCCTTGTGAATTTCTTTGGAGAGGGTGAACCACAGAATACCAAGGTTCTTCAGTTTTTGAGTATTTAGACATATCCTCATGGATTTGTTGGGGAGTAACATGCATCTTTTAGATAAAGATATACTTGATTATCAACCCTCATTTCAATAACGTCCAGGACTTAAAAAAGGATAATTGTACAAGTCTAAATTGACGCATATGTGATCTGCATTTCATGTGCAACATGATTAAACTATGGATTTTTTTTTTATTATCATGTATGTTGTTATGAATATGCAATTGCATTTAACAACAGTAATAACTATGTTACAGTGACACAGAGTGAAATACCAATAAGAAAGTCTTCCATTCCAGAATGACTCAAGAATTAGAACCTTAAAATTAAAACATAGGTGTAACGTAAGAAATAAAATATTTAAAAACGTCCATTACAACTTGCCATTTATTCTTTAATGCTATCAAGTGACTTATAATAGCTGCAGAATAAAAAATCCCAGCACCTATCACCTGTTGCATGGGTAAGTGTTGGCATGCTTCCATCAGAGAACTGTTCAAGCAAACCTGTCATGGACACAACCCCTGACTTCAACAGAGAATTCTATCCAAGACAGGAAACCCTGTGTCCCTGAGGTGGTTATTTTTTTATAACATGACCAAGGTTGATTCCATTCCTCAATTTCTGCTGCAGTTCAGGGAGTCTATTAAGTCTTAATTGACACAAAAACCCGAATAATCATTGTGTTAATTGTCAGTGAACGAACTCATTTCTCTCTTCAAGTACACCTCGATGTGTGTTCTACAACAGCCACAAGAGAAGTCCAAATATGCTTTCACCTACCACACCAATTAATATATCGACCATCAAGGAACATTTGGTGCGACTCTATTGGTCAAATTTTACTTCAAGTGCACCAGCAAATGAAAGGAAATGTAAAAAAGGAACAAGTAGTTGGAATTCTGTGTTCAAGTGGTTTGGTCAAAGCTGGGTTTGAATAGAACTGGCAAGAGGAAAAGATGCAAATGAGTTGCTGAATATGCACGTCATTAATGCACCCACTTCCACTGTGTACTTCAATCACATTCACTGCAGTTTGTTAATGTTGGCGTCTATAAACTAAATAATTCGATTAATTGCACACATTTAAATTAGAGAAAATGGAAAATGCATAAAGTTGATTAAATTTGAAGTGCTCTGTATGCAGACTAACAGAAGTCCATAACTATGTGTCACTCCAGCTCCCATCTACTACCCAATATATTTTCTAACATTTCTGTTTAATTAAAATATCTAATGTTTGAAAAAAGGTTCTATGTTTTTTTTCATGCTTTTCACAGATGACTTTAATTTGCATAAACCGAGAGAGAAATCAATAACAATGTTCAAGATAATGGTCATTAAATAAGCTGTGTCATCAAGATAATGGTCATCTTTTGTGTGTAATTAAATAAGCTGTGTCATCAAGATAATGGTCACCTGTTGTGTGTAATTAAATAAGCTGTGTCATCAAGACAATGGTCATCTGTTGTGTGTAATTAGATAAGCTGTGTCATCAAGACAATGGTCATCTGTTGTGTGTAATTACATAAGCTGTGTCATCAAGACAGTGGTCATCTGTTGTGTGTAATTAGATAAGCTGTGTCATCAAGACAGTGGTCATCTGTTGTGTGTAATTAGATAAGCTGTGTCATCAAGACAGTGGTCATCTGTTGTGTGTAATTAGATAAGCTGTGTCATCAAGACAGTGGTCATCTGTTGTGTGTAATTAGATAAGCTGTGTCATCAAGACAATGGTCATCTGTTGTGTGTAATTAGATAAGCTGTGTCATCAAGACAATGGTCATCTGTTGTGTGTAATTAGATAAGCTGTGTCATCAAGACAGTGGTTATCTGTTGTGTGTAATTAAATAAGCTGTGTCATCAAGACAGTGGTCATCTGTTGTGTGTAATTAAATAAGCTGTATCATCAAGTTAATGGTCATCTTTGTGTGTAATTAAATAAGCTGTATCATCAAGATAATGGTCATCTGTTGTGTGTAATTAAATAAGCTGCATCATCAAGATAATGGTCATCTGTGTGTGTAATTAAATAAGCTGTATCATCAAGATAATGGTCATGTTTGTGTGTAATTAAATAAGCTGTATCATCAAGATAATGGGCATCTGTTGTGTGTAATTAAATAAGCTGTATCATCAAGATAATGGTCATCTGTGTGTGTAATTAAATAAGCTGTATCATCAATTAAAGTTAGTATGAAGCCAATGTTTGGTTCAAAACTGTTATCCTTTCCTTTTATTATTTTCCAAAACTAAATTTTTAAAATTGATTTCCAAAACGTCTTACACGCCAACTTCCAGATTTCTGAGTTATCAGCGAAAGTATACTGGTGTTGGTACAATATGACAGCCGAGTTTCCATCAAAACACGATTTATATATAATCCCAATAAACAAAATCTTGAAGCTGTGGTTTTTGTGATGTACACTACATCATGTTGCAGCAAGGTCACGTTTTTCTCAAAATGATGTAAATGGATATATCGCGTTTTGAAAATACATTCTTCATATTTCCATGAAAGATATTAAACATCTTGAATGGTTGTTATCTGTTTAGGAAACAAATAAAATATGATATATAAAAAGCATGTTACTTCCAACAAATGAATTCTGCACAGTACATATTACCAGCAAGACATTCATTTAAAATGTATTTTTTCAATGCATGTATTTTAGCCATGAAAATTCTTCTAACATTATTGATTATCTTTCATTTTTTTAAATATGCAACAAACACACTAACACTTTACTTAAACTGTCATTTTCAAAAAGAGTAAACCAAACTAGTTAGGTTGATACTGATGATGTTCCGAAAGTTGGCATGATTTGTTTCAAACTTAGATGTTGACAATAGAGATGTATGTGTTTTATAAGCAGTATTAATCCATCTACTTTAAGCACTGGCTGGAATGAGAAATAGCCCAATGGGCCCTCCAATGCGGATTAATCCTAGATTGACTGTGCATCAGGCAAGCACTTTACCACTGGGCTACGTCCCACCTCTATGTTATCTACTGATCACACTGGTAAAGTGCAGTTTGCACTACACCTTAATCCATGCTGTACTGCAGCACAGTAAACTATGGATGAAGCAAGCACTTTACCACTAGGCTACGTCCCACCTCTATGTTATCTACTGATCAAACTGGTAAAGTGCAGTTTGCACTACACCTTAATCCATGCTGTACTGCAGCACAGTAAACTGTGGATGAAGCAAGCACTTTACCACTGGGCTACGTCCCACCTCTATGTTATCTACTGATCAAACTGGTAAAGTGCAGTTTGCACTACACCTTAATCCATGCTGTACTGCAGCACAGTAAACTGTGGATGAAGCAAGCACTTTACCACTGGGCTACGTCCCACCTCTATGTTATCTACTGATCAAACTGGTAAAGTGCAGTTTGCACTACACCTTAATCCATGCTGTACTGCAGCACAGTAAACTGTGGATGAAGCAAGCACTTTACCACTAGGCTACATCCCACCTCTATGTTATCTACTGATCAAACTGGTAAAGTGCAGTTTGCACTACACCTTAATCCATGCTGTACTGCAGCACAGTAAACTGTGGATGAAGCAAGCACTTTACCACTGGGCTACGTCCCACCTCTATGTTATCTACTGATCAAACTGGTAAAGTGCAGTTTGCACTACACCTTAATCCATGCTGTACTGCAGCACAGTAAACTGTGGATGAAGCAAGCACTTTACCACTAGGCTACATCCCACCTCTATGTTATCTACTGATCAAACTGGTAAAGTGCAGTTTGCACTACACCTTAATCCATGCTGTACTGCAGCACAGTAAACTGTGGATGAAGCAAGCACTTTACCACTGGGCTACGTCCCACCTCTATGTTATCTACTGATCAAACTGGTAAAGTGCAGTTTGCACTACACCTTAATCCATGCTGTACTGCAGCACAGTAAACTGTGGATGAAGCAAGCACTTTACCACTAGGCTACGTCCCACCTCTATGTTATCTACTGATCAAACTGGTAAAGTGCAGTTTGCACTACACCTTAATCCATGCTGTACTGCAGCACAGTAAACTGTGGATGAAGCAAGCACTCACAGGATAATAATTGGTACATTACAATCAGCATTACTCAAACAAATGGCAATACATCGAACTCAATTAGTGAAGTCTAGAACCGATAAAGAAATACGTTGGTCAAGTCTACTGACCTCCAGTTATAATTGTTCACAGAATACGGCAGGCAAGAATCAGATATGGTAAGAAGAAACATTTATCAAGTTAGGGCAAAAAGACAGTAATTAATTATTTATTATAAAAAAACAAAGGTCAGGATATTAGAGTGAAATAAAGCATAGACACACATAATTGTTTCTCCCAGCTGAGCGAGAACGTCAATAGGTTGAACAGGGCCTGCAAGTCGATGGAATAGCTCCCTGTCACGGAATGGTCATATCTCAATCAGCAAGAGTATCACAGCCAGACTAACCTGGGACAGACTGCAGGAGAACACATTAAGGGATAACAGCTTCATTTGGTAGACCATCAAGACAACATAAAAAACATCACACAATCAACGGTTTCATCGGACAAATAATGCAAATTGTTAGTGGCTAATTCATCAGCTGTATGTATACAAGGTGGAATGGTTTAAGTTAAATAGCTAGTTGGGTGGCCGAGTGGCCGGGTGGCTGGGTGGTTGGGTGGCTGAGTGGCTGGGGGGTTGGATGGCTGGGTGGTTGATAGATATGTGGGATGCCTTTCCAGATTCAAGCATGTCCACCCTGGGCCCAGTCTCTGGTATGACCCATGGTCTGACCCAGGGCAGATATGTGGGTTGCAGGGTGGCTGGTAGGTATGTGGGAATAATATGGCTGGGTGGCTGAGTGGCTGGGTTGATGAGTGGCTGGATGGCTAAGTGGGTGACTAAATGGCTGGCATATTGTTTCTGATATCTTAAATTCAGTGATGTTGATAACGGCATCCATAGATGTTATTTCAATGCATGTTAAAAAACAAAAACTTAAAACAATTTTTATTAAAAAACATTCATTTAAAATTTTATTTAATTAATTTTTAATTTTTTAAACATGTATTGAGATAAACTTCGATAGACGTATCTATAACCAAAGTGTAATTGATCTATGACCTACAGTTTGTGAGAAATAGAGATAATGTTGAGCAACATGCAAACACTGACACTGCTGTTGCTAAATTAAGACCGCCATGCCATGGCACCAGTTAGAAAAGAAATACCTGTATCTCACCTTTTTATTTTGTAACAGAAGACAAAAAATTTACCATTTACAAAATATGAATATGAAGTGGATATATGATAAAATATGTTAACACCAAAACAATGGTGTGAAAATTGTTATCGACCTTAAAAACATCATTTGATGTATGAATGCACGATTAGGATCTCTAAACATACCATTTGAAAAAACCTTTGGCATGTAATAAGATAAACAGCAATATCAGGCCCCGTGCTTATAAACCTTAAAATCTAGACTTTAATAAAGTCCAGACTTTAATGTCATGGCAATGCCATTCAAATAGCATTAGGTTAAAGTCTGGACTTTTATTAAAGTCTAGACTTTAAGTTTTATAAGCACGGGCCCTGATCTTTTAATACAGCACATATAATACTATATAGTAAATTTTTTATTAATGAGGGCTAACAGGAGAGTTACTGCAAATGGCTTGTACTGATGAAAACCAAATATTTTTTCTCAAAGACGACACAAAAAGGATCCTTGTAAATGAATGTACAAAAGTGGAGTTAACTGGTTTTCCTCCACCAGGACAAGTAATTTGGGATATCGGTTCCTCGCAGCTGTAAGGGAAGGATTGAGCGTAATTAATAGGTTCGTACTCCAAGCACAAAGAATGTAATGAAACCATTTCCTTGTTTCATTGGAAGTCAACTGAACATATGTTTGTTGAACTGAACACCAAGTTCTGACTGCAGCAGACTGCAGGCCATCTTACCTTCTCAGTCGGTTTGCTTAGAACTCTCTCCAGTCAACTTGCTTAGAACTCTCTGTGGGCAGTTTCAATGCATTTGTAGAATGATCTAACATACACAATTATCTAACTTTCAAGATCGTACACAAAATGGAAATATTTGTTGTGTCATTTTCTGACTCCCTTACAATTCAAACCCCATCCCACCCAAGTTATGAAATCATCATTTGATTTTAAAACTGTGACTTATAGGCAAAGACATATTGTATATGTTAGAATGTAGCACAGAGGTCGAATTACTGGCATCCTGATGGTTTTTGCCAGTCATCATCACCATGGACTGGGAGATTGGTTTGCCTGTCATCCTGGGTTTCTACCTTTTATATTCAATTAGTTTTCAGTTCAAACATTAGTTTTTATTTGAAAACTAGTTTGAGTCAACCATGTTTGGTCCAGCATTTACATATAGCCAAGATTACACATAGCAAGCAATCAAATCAAAGTATGATCGATTATAAATGTTTTTTAGAAACTGTTACAGATATACTTGAGATTTAGTTTTCAGAAAGTTCATAAAATGGAAGGATGTAAATTAACAGTATGTGCAGTGAAAAACCCCAGGAGTATAGTAAAAGAAAGCAGGTTAATATAGAACTTAACCAGTATAGTGAGAGAAAGCAGGTTAATATAGAACTTATCCAGTATAGTGAGAAAAAGCAGGTTAATATAGAACTTAACCAGTATAGTGAGAGAAAGCAGGTTAATATAGAACTTAACCAGTATAGTGAGAGAAAGCAGGTTAATATAGAACTTATCCAGTATAGTGAGAGAAAGCAGGTTAATATAGAACTTATCCAGTATAGTGAGAGAAAGCAGGTTAATATAGAACTTATCCAGTATAGTGAGAGAAAGCAGGTTAATATAGAACTTAACCAGTATAGTGAGAGAAAGCAGGTTAATATAGAACTTAACCAGTATAGTGAGAGAAAGCAGGTTAATATAGAACTTAACCAGTATAGTGAGAGAAAGCAGGTTAATATAGAACTTAACCAGTATAGTGAGAGAAAGCAGCAGGTATTGAGAGAAAGCAGGTTAATATAGAACTTAACCAGTATAGTGAGAGAAAGCAGGTTAATATAGAACTTAACCAGTATAGTGAGAGAAAGCAGGTTAATATAGAACTTAACCAGTATAGTGAGAGAAAGCAGGTTAATATAGAACTTAACCAGTATAGTGAGAGAAAGCAGGTTAATATAGAACTTAACCAGTATAGTGAGAGAAAGCAGGTTAATATAGAACTTAACCAGTATAGTGAGAGAAAGCAGGTTAATATAGAACTTAACCAGTATAGTGAGAGAAAGCAGGTTAATATAGAACTTAACCAGTATAGTGAGAGAAAGCAGGTTAATATAGAACTTAACCAGTATAGTGAGAGAAAGCAGGTTAATATAGAACTTATCCAGTATAGTGAGAGAAAGCAGGTTAATATAGAACTTAACCAGTATAGTGAGAGAAAGCAGGTTAATATAGAACTTAACCAGTATAGTGAGAGAAAGCAGGTTAATATAGAACTTAACCAGTATAGCGAGAGAAAGCAGGTTAATATAGAACTTAACCAGTATAGTGAGAGAAAGCAGGTTAATATAGAACTTCCAGTATAGTGAAAGAAAGCAGGTTAATATAGAACTTAACCAGTATAGTGAGAGAAAGCAGGTTAATATAGAACTTAACCAGTATAGTGAGAGAAAGCAGGTTAATATAGAACTTAACCAGTATAGTGAGAGAAAGCAGGTTAATATAGAACTTAACCAGTATAGTGAGAGAAAGCAGGTTAATATAGAACTTAACCAGTATAGTGAGAGAAAGCAGGTTAATATAGAACTTAACCAGTATAGTGAGAGAAAGCAGGTTAATATAGAACTTAACCAGTATAGTGAGAGAAAGCAGGAACTTTAATATAGAACTTAACCAGTATAGTGAGAGAAAGCAGGTTAATATAGAACTTAACCAGTATAGTGAGAGAAAGCAGGTTAATATAGAACTTAACCAGTATAGTGAGAGAAAGCAGGTTAATATAGAACTTAACCAGTATAGTGAAAGAAAGCAGGTTAATATAGAACTTAACCAGTATAGTGAGAGAAAGCAGGTTAATATAGAACTTAACCAGTATAGTGAGAGAAAGCAGGTTAATATAGAACTTAACCAGTATAGTGAGAGAAAGCAGGTTAATATAGAACTTAACCAGTATAGTGAGAGAAAGCAGGTTAATATAGAACTTAACCAGTATAGTGAGAGAAAGCAGGTTAATATAGAACTTAACCAGTATAGTGAGAGAAAGCAGGTTAATATAGAACTTAACCAGTATAGTGAGAGAAAGCAGGTTAATATAGAACTTAACCAGTATAGTGAGAGAAAGCAGGTTAATATAGAACTTAACCAGTATAGTGAGAGAAAGCAGGTTAATATAGAACTTAACCAGTATAGTGAGAGAAAGCAGGTTAATATAGAACTTAACCAGTATAGTGAGAGAAAGCAGGTTAATATAGAACTTAACCAGTATAGTAGAAAGCTATAGAACTTAACCAGTATAGTGAGAGAAAGCAGGTTAATATAGAACTTAACCAGTATAGTGAGAGAAAGCAGGTTAATATAGAACTTAACCAGTATAGTGAGAGAAAGCAGGTTAATATAGAACTTAACCAGTATAGTGAGAGAAAGCAGGTTAATATAGAACTTAACCAGTATAGTGAGAGAAAGCAGGTTAATATAGAACTTAACCAGTATAGTGAGAGAAAGCAGGTTAATATAGAACTTAACCAGTATAGTGAGAGAAAGCAGGTTAATATAGAACTTAACCAGTATAGTGAGAGAAAGCAGGTTAATATAGAACTTAACCAGTATAGTGAAAGAAAGCAGGTTAATATAGAACTTAACCAGTATAGTGAGAGAAAGCAGGTTAATATAGAACTTAACCAGTATAGAACTTATCCAGTATAGTGAAAGAAAGCAGGTTAATATAGAACTTAACCAGTATAGTGAGAGAAAGCAGGTTAATATAGAACTTAACCAGTATAGTGAGAGAAAGCAGGTTAATATAGAACTTAACCAGTATAGTGAGAGAAAGCAGGTTAATATAGAACTTAACCAGTATAGTGAGAGAAAGCAGGTTAATATAGAACTTAACCAGTATAGTGAGAGAAAGCAGGTTAATATAGAACTTAACCAGTATAGTGAGAGAAAGCAGGTTAATATAGAACTTAACCAGTATAGTGAGAGAAAGCAGGTTAATATAGAACTTAACCAGTATAGTGAGAGAAAGCAGGTTAATATAGAACTTAACCAGTATAGTGAGAGAAAGCAGGTTAATATAGAACTTAACCAGTATAGTGAGAGAAAGCAGGTTAATATAGAACTTAACCAGTATAGTGAGAGAAAGCAGGTTAATATAGAACTTAACCAGTATAGTGAGAGAAAGCAGGTTAATATAGAACTTATCCAGTATAGTGAGAGAAAGCAGGTTAATATAGAACTTAACCAGTATAGTGAGAGAAAGCAGGTTAATATAGAACTTAACCAGTATAGTGAGAGAAAGCAGGTTAATATAGAACTTAACCAGTATAGTGAGAGAAAGCAGGTTAATATAGAACTTAACCAGTATAGTGAGAGAAAGCAGGTTAATATAGAACTTAACCAGTATAGTGAGAGAAAGCAGGTTAATATAGAACTTAACCAGTATAGTGAGAGAAAGCAGGTTAATATAGAACTTAACCAGTATAGTGAGAGAAAGCAGGTTAATATAGAACTTAACCAGTATAGTGAGAGAAAGCAGGTTAATATAGAACTTAACCAGTATAGTGAGAGAAAGCAGGTTAATATAGAACTTAACCAGTATAGACGATTGCTGTATTTAAAACATTCCACTTACCTTACTGGCATTCAAGCATGATCCTTTTAGAAATTGCTGTGAAAACAAAACAAGAAAATTAAAATAAAGACTCAGATTGTGAATTGGAGCACATGTTTAATCATACTAAATATTTGGTAGATGAAAGTCTGGGAGGGTTATAGACCTGTTTTATCAACACAAAGATGACACACATATTTTAGTATCCACCTGGTGAACATTACCTTTGTTTGAACCAGTAGAAAGAACCAAAGTTAGCTCATTTTATAAAAATGATAATCAACAAAAATAAAGAAAGAAAGAATGAAGAAATATTTAATTTAACGACACACTCAACACATTTTTATTTATGGTTACATGGCACTGGACATATGGTTAAGAAAACCTGCTGCCACCACTCCATAATAGCAGCAAGGAACATTTTATATGCATCATCCCAGAGACAGGATAGTACATACCACAGCCTATGTTTTACCAGGCATGGAGCATTGGCTGGAATGAGAAATAACTTAAAGGACCCACTGACAGGGATCAATACTAGATCGATTACCAGTCACAAGTTAAGGGCCAATATCAAATTTTACCGTACTTTATCAAAAATTAAAAACAAAATTAGACAGTCCTAGGTAATGAAAAGTAGGTTATAGACTGGAATAAAGCATTTCAGATTGTATGTGCATAAGCCTTTTACTCACAGCTTGTTTGGTTGCCAGCAGAAAACTTATGGCAAATGTATAAAAAATCCAAGATAGTTTGACTTTTTAAAACTTCTTTGTGACCAAGCAGGGCATCTGCCTGAAAACTGCATGGTGCATGTGAAACTCCTTTTTTATGTTGACACTATTCATGTTTGATTAGGGTAGAGAGGGTACAAATTTCTTTGCAATCTGGCTTAGGATAGCCATCCCACCAAAACATAAACTGACCATTCTGGACTGTGGTTGAGTCCATGAGACAAGTAGTGAGATGCCTGCAAGTGAGCCATTCCAAACCACCAACACAGCGAATGAGCTACCCCTCTCAGACGGAGTGTCCATGTGACTAGTATATAGAATAACACAACAGTAATTTACCAGTCACAACATGCATTTGGTTACATCACTTCCATCGCTTTGATAGATCATTAATGGGGTTTTCCATTGCTTTGATAGATCATTGATGGGGTTTTCCTTTAAGACTACTAAATATTTCAAGAGGGGTAACTGGTGCTGTGACCATCCCAGCTAAATATTTCAAGAGGGGCAACTGGTGCTGTGACCATCCCAGCTAAAACAAGCATCAAAGTAGAAGACTTGATTAGTTACTGGTTCAGTGGTGTACACTTTATAGGGTGAGCATCCAGAGCATTAACATAATCACCTACCACCTTGTCTACATCCACCATCGACTGGAACAAAGATATGTATTCAATATAAATGTTTACTAAGGATAACATTTTATTTCACACATTGCATCTCAGTGCATGTACAATTCTATTAATATTTGTTAAGAGTATTTATTTATGGTCATGGGATTGGTAAACGGCAAAAGTCTATGTCATGGTCTCTCCATATATTTAAGAAACAAATATTTGATAAGCTAGGACAACAAAAATATATAATCAATGTTATATTTCTAATTTGCTAACAATAAGAACTGCAAGAAAGAAAACTGTACATGAATTGGAACTGATTAATATTAATAGTCACCACCCTGAAACCACTCCCAGCCCATCCCCGGCACCAAGCAGATTAACCTGCATCAGTCTGTATCAAGTGCAAAGCAATATCTTAAAGACGGACGACTGCTACATAATTAACAGTGAATCGGGTTCAGTGTAGCATGACACAGGTCTGTGTATCGGTGGCCGACTACACCTACATTCAGGATAAAAGGATTGAGCTGCTGTGATCCAATCCGCTTAACAAGGACACTTTTATCAATTAGTACCACCAGGGCTAGGGCGGCAATAAACACCAATCACGTAATAATATTAGTTACTACATGTACTTCTGTTAGTCACAAGATCACTTGCATGTCATCTGTTGCTAAAAATATTTACCTGCATAGTAAAGAAGATATTTTTGGAAAGGTTTATTATTTGACTACCAAACATTGAGTGTGTTCTGGTGATGCAAGGTAGCACTCAGTGGCATCACAAACTGCTTGCAAGCCAGAGGCTTAATTCACAAAGTTCTCTTAACCTATCTGTTAAGCAACATCGCATCATCATTGCAAGTCTTTTTATATTGTATGGTAAGATCGCAAAGCTATGAGAGATAAAGTGAATTTATAAGCCATTGGTTTTGTGGTTAACATGAAATGAATGTGTTAAGTAGATACCAAAAAAATGATTAGTGGTTGCAACAACTCTGAGTACTAAATGCAGTCGAGGTGCCAAGGAGTCTTAAGACTTTAACCAAATCATGTCTAACATGATGTCACTTGTTTTAGACAATAGAGAAGAAACCCACAGCAACTGATTTTTAGTGTACATCTTGTGAAAGACAGGACAGCACATACCATAAACTTTACCTTTACTATACCAGTTGTGGTGCACGTTAGAATATCTCAGACAATCCAATGATGTAAATGTTCTAGTGCCACCGACCATTGGTGAGACAAACTACACCTCCATCACAAAATAGTGAAAACAGTAAAAAAAAATATTCAATGAAATTTTAGCTTAGCCTCGTATCAAAATTAATGTAAAAAATGAACACTCATTAAATGTATATCAACATAGCTATCGAACAGTGGATATGTACAGAAATCAGTGCAATTGAACTTCTGACCAGGAGAATTATTTTTTTAAAACTATTTTTGGCATTTAATAGCAGTGTTCAACATACATTTACTAAACAGAACAAATGTGCAACAGTTTCATTAGTAATACTAAAAGGTTTCATTACTAATGTGCACCACACTGTACAAATTATGGCTATGATTATGGTTGTCAGTTTTATATGGAGCTGAATTATATCTTAACTACATTGTGCACAGAAGGACATCACGCGTGCATTAGACTTTAGACTTGAAGGCATAGCATCACGCAACGGTTGGGCTTGCAAGATGGAACATGACAGAATTGAAAATCAATATGCATGCATGTAGAAGAGATATTCTAAAACATCCCCTCGCTACCACGATCTGCTGCCTGCCTGCCTGCCCTCTTGTTGGTGATCTCAAATGTTTTCAAATAACATGGCCGGCTTCATGTTTATTCTCTCAATCACTGACTTGTCCAAGACGTGCTCGGTACAACATTTACTCTGACAATTCATCAATTAACCTTTGAGACGGGGAGACTGTACATGCTTCAGTCACAAGTTGCAAGAGAATTTTAAAATTGTGTTCAGTTATCATGGACATGGGTTTTTTTATGCTGAACAGAATGCATGGACTATAATGCAGAATTTGATTCCTGTTATTATGTAGAGAAGACCTGGGTTCTATTCCATGAAGCGATCTCAGTTCTAAGATCACCTCAAGTGCATAGGGCTAAGATCATGATAGAACAATATGATGACAATTTCTTTTTGTAATTATTATGCAGACACACAAAGCCTTTATGATATTATTATAGAAACTTTACATCCAAACCTCTTTATTTGTCATTTTTACACAATTTGGAATGAATGAATAATAAATTAATTAATAATGAATGAATGAATGTTTTACTTCCACCTCAGCATGGAAAATACATCAGCTGTTGGGTGTCAAATAAAGTACATGAATGGATTTTGACACAATCTAGGCTACCCATTCTACAAAGATGGACATTTTATTTATGGTTATATGCTTAAGGACCATACAGATATTGAAGGAGGAAACCCGCTGTCACCACTTCATGGGTTACTCTTTTTGATTAGCAGTAAGGATCTTTTATATGCACCATCCTATAGACAGGATAGCACTTACCACAGCCTTTGATATACCAGTTGTGGTGCTCTGGCTGGAGCGAAAAATAGCCCAATGGGCCCAATGACAGGGATCGATCCCAAACCGACCGTGCACCAAGCGAGCAACTTACCACTGGGTTACATCTCGCCCCAACGTAGATAGATGAATTAAGAAAAACACATAGCTTTATGTGCAGGTGAAGATTTGTCCCTTAGCATGTCTTTATGATCCATTACAAAACCATCATGTGTTTAACATCTAATTAGCACTTGTTATAAATACAATATGCTGGCATATGTTACTAACAAATCATCCAGTCTATGCAAGAACTTGTTTATGAATTTAAAACAAATCATGGTTATCTCCCTTATTTCCCCAACTAAACAGTTTAAACTTGGAAGTAGACAGAATGTCAAAAACTGAATCATGCACGTTTCAAAAGTTCTAATTTAATGAAAATGCTGAATTTCTAAAACAGTTTTTAATGCCTTTTCACAGAGGTTTTCCTTATTCATAGACAAATATTCTTGTCATGTTAGAAAGCACGGAGTGCTGCATAGAGTGAAAATAATCTAGTTTAAATCTCAACTATAAAAGTGATTTAATTTTTCCAATTTGTAGACAATTTGTGTTAACCAACTTCATTTGTCCTGTATCTTAGACATACATTTATCTATACTTGTAACTGGTGGTTAATGTGTCTGACATGGTTGGCTTGAATGACCTATTTTGTGGGATTTCTTTTTCTTCAGAATAATCTTATGATTTAGGATTCATATGATGTCAAAGATAACTAATGAGAAACCACCAAAGCCTACGATTATAAAAATCAATGGTGTAAAGAGTCACTGGGTTTCTTCTAGAGTTTTCACGGACTGTGAACACCAAGCATACCAGTCATATTGAACCTATCATTTGGTGCACCACTAGGGCTTGGAGCAAGACTTTATATACATTATGCTAGGCTTAGACTACCAACTGCCAGCAGAAAGTTGGCCAACTCGACAGATTCAGTGTAATTTCCCCAACTCCCAACTTACGACGGGGGCACTCAGATTAACAACTAATCAGTTATACGATGAGAACAGAGTTGTAAGAATGCTCAGACTAGCAACTGGACAGTCGTAGAAGTCATGACAGCAAAAAGTTGGCCAGCTTTCTGCTGGCAGTTGGTAGTCTGAGCCTAGCTCAATGGGGACTCATTTATTTCAATAGAATACTTATCATGATGCCTATCGTCCTGTACAGCTCAACTATTTAATGTTTAATTTGTCATTAGTAGATTATAATTAAATAATGTCTAAAGACCACCTTAGAATATCAATGTATCAAGTTTAAGAATTATTCAATAAAAAAATACGAGACATATTTTGAGATTTGTGAAAAAAAGAAAAAAAAGAAAAAAAAAGGAGAATTTGGAGACCATATATTTTGGCGGTTGTAATAAAAGTAGTTTGTTTTATTTAACGACGCCACTAGAGCACACTGATTTTCAATCTTATCATCGGCTATTGGACGTCAAACATACGGTCATTCTGACACTATTTTTTTAGAGGAAACCCGCTGTCATCACATAGGCTACTCTTTTACGACAGGCAGCAAGTGATCTTTTATTTGCGCTTCCCACAGGCAGGATTGCACAAACCATGGCCTTTGTTGAACCAGTTATGGAACACTGGTCAGTGCAAGTGGTTTACACCTACCCATTGAGCCTTGCGGAGCACTCACTCAGGGTTTGGAGTCAGTATCTGGATTAAAAATCCCATGCCTCGACTGGGATCCGAACCCACTACCTACCAGCCTGTAGACCGATGGCCTAACCACTATGCCACCGAGGCCGGTACTGGCTGTTGTAATGGAACTAGCTACTTGGCAGTACATTGTTCAGTATACATACTGATTTCTGTCATTTGAGAAATGAAGTCATCTGAATAGCTTTGTACATCTTCAATCTTAATGACTTTTTTTCTTAATGACTTAGGCTCTAGATATTTCAAATATAAAACTAATTTTAAATGGTTAAAAAAAAAGGTACATATCAAAAAAATACTGGGGGATGGGGGGGAAGAGGAGAAAGACTAAGAAAAAAGGGTTCACAAACCAACACGTGAAAAGGGCTATCCAATCTCAATCAATATTTTTGTTTTAATCCGGCAAAAAATAGTTATTTAAATATACAGTGAAAGCCATCTAAACCACACCCTGAATTTCACGCTGGATCTGCCTCTGAATATCCCAATAAATGGTGGGTTGAAAACACTGAACTCCATTGATTCCAGTCCATGTTGGTGTCACACACTGACATGTGTAGGCTGTACATGAGGTTATAGACTTACTCACATTCCAGCATTCATTATTGATAGTCAGATCAGCTTTACTGTTCATGAGTGAACAGACTCCCACACACTAACATGTATCCATGTGGCATTACTAGTACTCGAAACCTAAGACATTGCACAAAACACCCTCAGGTTTAACTGGTACTAAATATTTACAGATGAGATTGATTTTTCTTACTGGAGTATGTGGGTTCACATCCCTGTACTGGCCTAATTGTAATCCTGCACCGAGAACAACATGTACACTACTGGTATATTTTGTTATCACTGGTACACTAGTTTAGAAAAACAATTTATTTAATTTCAATTTCCATGCTTGTATCCAAATAAGGTAAAAGCATGTTGTCATGGACTACAAACATGTAATAGCCTCAGTAGCAGCGTAACCAAAGAATGTATATTAAAAAAATGAACGACACCTCAGCACATTTTTAAACTATGACTACTTGGTGTCTTATGCTGGGCTCATACTACCAACTGCCTCAACAAAGTTAGCCAACTTTCTGCTCTCACAACTTCTACAACTGTCCAGTTGCTAGTCAGAGAGAGAGAGAGAGAGAGAGAGAGAGAGAGAGAGAGAGAGAGAGAGAGAGAGAGAGAGAGAGAGAGAGAGAGAGAGAGAGAGAGAGAGGAGGGAGGGAGGGAGGGAGGGAGGGAGGGAGAAAGAGGGTGAGAGAGAGAAAGGGCAAAGAGGAAGCATATAAGGCTGCCATACAGGCTCTATCTTTACCAAAAAAGCTGGGATGGATCTTCTACAAGCTTGAACTATATATTTTGAAGAAAACAACATCCCCCACCCCTCCCTCACAACACATCGTTCACCCTGTCATTGTCATGGCCAATGTGGGGACTATTTATCTTCCCCCACATTCCACGCCAAAACACAGCGGTCTGACATGTCCTTCCTGACAGCTCAACATTTAAAACCATCTCCACAGATTTCCCTGAAGAAATGACCAATCTGCACAACTATCAAATCACAATATTAATCTTACACTTAGGAATAAACGTCAAGACCAACATCAGAAAAACAACAACAATATACAGTGTTTTTCATTTTTATTTGTAGTGTGCAAACTCCAATGTTCAATTTTTTCTACTGTAGAAACATACAAAAGACCCATCTTTATTTTTCCATTAGTTGTTTATAATCACTGAACTAAAGACTACAATTTCAGCTAGTTGTGTTGTGGTTAAAGGGGAACAACCAAGAAACATTCAACTAACAGATGTAGTTCAAGGGGAACAACTCGGCCCTGCTTAATAATCAGTGCACAACATGTTTACATACTGATCTGAATATCAGGCCATAAAATAAACCATAAGATTTGCATCCAGAACACCCTGAGGATGAAAGCCCACTGACCACCCAGAACACCCTGAGGATGAAAGCCCACTGACCATCCAGAACACCCTGAGGATGAAAGCCCACTGACCACCCAGAACACTCTGAGGATGAAAGCCCACTGACCACCCAGAACACCCTGAGGATGAAAGCCCACTGACCACCCAGAACACCCTGAGGATGAAAGCCCACTGACCATCCAGAACACCCTGAGGATGAAAGCCCACTGACCATCCAATTTTTCATTGTCACCCCCAAAAAACCCCAATTAAATAAAATAAAATATTAAATAAATAAATATTTAATTTTAGCTTAATGTTATGTTTAACACCCAACCCCTGCAATTAAGAAAATTACCACAGAGATTCAGATACTTAATAATAATAGTGCAGTTACTGTTTTAATATTTACTTTTAATCTATTTTCACTTCACAAAGTATATTTTATTTTTAACAATAAGGAAAAGGTATATCTTGAAAAAAATCCAATATAGTCCACAGCAAAAAAAATGTTTCTGAGAATGAAAAACTACACGGCTTGCCGCAGGCAATTGCAGGAGTTGACACCATATATATATTTAACATAAAAATTGACAAAATTTAATGTACTTATTTGTTCATTTATTTAAATAATTCTGAAACTGGAAATGGATTATTTCTTTCCAAATCATACACGATATGAGAGTTCAGGCACAAAGACACTTAAAAATAAATACATAATTTAGGATTAAATTATCATTAAATTTAATTTACATGCAATTTTGTACCAATATTTGAGGAGTCACAAAGACAGAGAAAACAGCTCTGTTGTGTTCCTGTATTTCTAGATCTACATCCATGCTGTGTAACAGTGCCAGTGTTATGTTTCACAAGGTGAACGGACAAGATGTAGTGTAGTGGTAGTGCTCACCCCAGGTGCGGAAGCTCACAGGATTAACTGCACCTTGATAGACTCGTAATGTATAAAATGCATGCTTGTTAACATTCCTATTTATATTTATAAATCAAAATAACAATCTGCAACAAATTGAGGGTAAAATTTAGTCAGAGAAATGCTGTTTAAATGAAATGCAGTGTCCAATTTGAAAACATTTCAAACCTCTGAGGATTGTTTATGTTTTTTTACTATGTACCTTCAAATTATTTTTGCCTGGGGTTATTTCACCTGTCAGCATTAGTTTCCTGCTGTACATGATGTGGTTGTACATATATCTGTATCAATTATCAGAATTCTTGGATTCATATATCTATTCTCAACAAAATACCTTTCGATATTAAAACAACACAAAATTAAAATAAATTATGAGTACATCAATTTGTTTTAATCACACAAAAGTAAGGATGAATAACTAAAAATTGTTACTTATAAAACGTAACAAAAAAATTATAATAAAAAAAGAACAATTTTTAATTAAAAATATATTTTTAAATCAGAAAAAATATTTTTAAAACCCCCCAAAAACATAGAAGCTATCCAATACATTGTACTATATCTTATCCTTAGAAAAATCATGATTTTTAATGTTATATGTTGCACCATAAAGATGACAAAACGGTTTCAAAGACTGAGTCCCTTTCAGATTCTTACCTGTCAATTCCCATGGGATTTGCCGAGTGTAGTCAAGTCAGGAGATGAAGGACAAAATGCATTTATTTACAATTAATTAACATGACTCAATTCATTTAATATATTACAGTCTGACTAATAAAAATGATGAGACTTTATAAAAACAATGACCTTTATTAAAAAAGTTTTATGTCTGTTAAAATTAGTTAAATGTTTAATGTTTTATTTTACTTTGCAGTATATGAATCTATGGAACTTATTGATAAACGTTATTTTGATAAGCTTTTAAATAGTTTTATCTATTTCCATTAATTATGAGATGGACTAAAGACAAAGCTGATATAACAATCAAGGATTCTTATGGTATGTCAAACAGATATTGTTATTAAATCAATTCTTCATGAAAGGTCTGCCAACAAGATTTACAGCCTATCAACAACAGCAGCCTAGGTACAACACTAACAGCCTAACAGCAAAATTAACTGCTTAACTATATTAGCAGCCTAGCAACAACACTAGCAGCCTAGCAACAACACTAGCAGCCTAGAAACAACACAGACTAGCAACAACATTAACAACTTTAAGCTAGCAACAATATTCACATATAAAAATAACAGCATAACAAAATCGTCCAATATCTAAAATACTACTAATAATAACACTAATATATATATAATATAGGCAAATCCAGTATTAGTATCTGCAATATTGCTAATAGTACTAATGTAATAATAGTAGCAGTTCCATCATGGTGGAGTGCATGTACAGGACTGAACAAGTTTAATAACTAGATTGTTACTATTTTTCAATTGCAATAATGAAATGTGAAAGTTAGAGACGGTCTGGACTCTGTTGTGAACCCCATCTGAAAGTGTCACTCAGTTTATTTCACTTCAACTTATTTTCCTGCTTATATCTAATTAAGGTTCAAGCACGCTGTCCTGGGCACACACCTCAGCTATCTGGGCTGTCTGTCCAGGACAGTAGGTTAGTTGTTAATTGTTAGTGGTTAGTGAGAGAGAAGAGGGTGTAGTGACTCATTCTGGGTGGGAGCCTGTACCCACCAGCCTTTAAAAAAGAAAAGTTTGGTTTGTTTAACAACACCACTAGAGCACATTGATTCATTAATCATCGGCTACTGGATATCAAAGATTTTGCAATTTTGACATATAGTCATCAGAGGAAACCCGCTATATTTTTACTAATGCAGTAAGGGATCTTTTATATGCACTTTCCCACAGACAGGATAGCACATACCACCAGTCATGGTGCACTGGCTGGAATGAGAAATAACCCAATGGGCCCACTGACGGGGATCGATCCCAAACCGTGTATTAAGCGAGTGCTTTACCACTGGGGTACGTCCCGCCCCCTACCAGCCTCATGTCCAATGTGTGTCACTCCAGGCTGCTCTAGTAAACAGTGCTGCTGAACTACAGCTAATGATTATATCTTCCGTTACCATTGTAGTGAGGATCAATCCATCTAGCCTGGCCTCCATGGCCAACTGCAAGCAGCCTCAACCTGCCACAGCCAATTTCAGTAATTGAGCTACAGGACGAAGCCAGAATATTTCACTATGATGAATGTGCAGCACTCTTACAAACTGGAATCTTATTGAGAAATCTAAATGAGATTAATAAGCCAGCCGAGAAATGGATTGTAATACAGAGTGGTTTAATCTACCATTGTTCACATTATCACATCCTTTCAATTGAAGAGATGCCATGTTTCTTTCCTGGTAAACTTCACTGTCATCTAGAAATTTAATTACATACAAAGGTTGTGTCACTGTGATGTTAACTTATCATCTCATCAACCATTGTTAAAAAGTTAACTTTCTTAAAGCTGAAGGATTTTTTTCAAAGTGTTATTTAACCATTTAGAATCAATCATCCATATTATATATTGCACGTATAAAATATCCATATGATTTATTATATTTATAAAATATCCACATTATATATAACATTTATAAAATACTCATTATTTATTTTAGCATGACATGTCAATGAAGCATTCTTCAGTATCCTTCGGACTACAAGGCTAATCAAGGTCACCTGAAATGTAATAATAATTCTTCCTTCATGGTTTAGGGTAACAATGCATAAAATTGTTTGTGAGATCAACGCCAATTGTGTTGTTTGTGATATCAAGGCTGATTATCTTGTTTGTGCACTAATGGTTAATGGTGTCCAGATTATCGAGGTTTCACTGTAAGTCTTTATACCAGAAACAGTTTTTTGTTTTTCAAATAAATGGCATTCAGTCACTGAATTGTCATTTAATGCTGCAAATGGTAAATATGATAGAAGAAATTTGCTGTCAGGTATAGGACTTTGTTTAGTTAGCTGAAAGGGCTCTCTTCTGGGCTGTGGTCTGCATACAGGACAGCACATACAACATATTTAATATGTCAGTAATGGACAATAACCTGTAGAAGATATGACATATTTAATATGTCAGTAATGGACAATAACCTGTAGATTAAAGATATGACATATTTAATATGTCAGTAATGGACAATAACCTGTAGATGTAAGATATGACATATTTAATATGTCAGTAATGGACAATAACCTGTAGATGTAAGATATGACATTTAATATGTCAGTAATGGGCAATAACCTGTAGATGTAAGATATGTTGATATGACATACTTAATATATCAGTACTGGACAATATCCTGTAGATGTAACATACATGTATGTTGATATGACATATTTAATATGTCAGTAATGAACAATAACCTGTAGATGTAAGATATGACATATTTAATATATCAGTACTGGACAATATCCTGTAGATGTAACATATTTAATATGTCAGTAATGAACAATAACCTGTAGATGTAAGATATGACATACTTAATGTCAGTAATGGACAATAAACTGTAGATGTAACATATGTCGATATGACATATTTAATAGGTCAGTAATGAACAATAACCTGTATATGTAAGATATGACATATGACACTTTTAACATAGTGGTCTGCCCAGAGTCTGCGGAGAATGGGCAAGAGATCAGTAGATCTGACAATTACTGGTCACCAATAAACTCAAACCCAGATAATTGCTGTGTGCTTCCATTGGTCGTTTATATGATTTTAGTCTCCAGACAATATCTAGCAAAACAACGTGAGCAAAATAATCCTACCGTGCTATGATACTACAGCTTGCCATGATTATTTATGGTACTGTATTCTGATAAGCAACTATGGGCTGAATTTACAAAGACTGTTTTTGACTTACACACATATAACGTAAAAAAACAAATAAGTCTGTCACGGGTCAGACTAAAGATCCAGAATTGGTGAAATGATGCAGCTTTTTTCTTTTTCTTTTTTTTATTCTTTTTTTTAAAGCATGGATTGCACAGAAAAGGTGAGTATATTTGATACCGAAATAAGGGTCATACTTAAACTGAAATCAGAATGTACATCCTAGTTCATGCGTGATGGCATTTGGGCTCCAAATGTGCTTTTATGTCATAGCAATAAAAGCCTGGCAAAACTCAACGTCATACCATGGTAAATTAAAAAAAAAAGAAAAAAAGTTGACGTGAGAGGTCAAAGTCAACGCATGTGCTAACCAGAGACCAGAAATTTCTTTTGTTAGGCCTAAACTACATGCACATATATTTACAATGCTTAAACACCTGCATTTAAGAAAAACATGTTTCGTATGTTTGGCCTAGAATGTTTAATAAAAGCATCAACTGCAAACTAAATGACCAAGTAAATATTGCCTGAATGTATACACATTTAGTTTGTCCATGAAGCACTTTGCTCAATCAGCCAGTCGTTAGTATACACCACTTGTTATCAACATTTTGGTGTACAATTAACTCTATGTAGCCATATATTTTTAAAGGCTTTATGATAGTGAACATCAACTGAAAAGGAGCGTACACAGTGTATACCTTAAATCACGAGATCTGTGCAACTCGGCTGTTACTTGGTTAGCCAGGTATGTGTGCGGGGGTCGGGAATCAACCCCCACCCCCTGCTCTCGTAAAGTCTATAAACCTCGCAAACCTACATTTATTCATTTCAACTTATTTCCGTGCTTATATCCAGCTACGGTTCAAGCATGCTGTCCTGGACATACACCTCAGCTATCTGGGCTGTCTGTCCAGAACAGTGTGAGAGAGAAGTTAGTGTAGTGACCTTACACCTACCCACCTGAGTCATTAACCTGTTTGGGTGGGAGCCGGTACCAGGCCGTGAACCCAGTATCTACTAGTGCAGGACACACATTAAGTCAATAATTTAAAATGGTGGGGAAAGTTTTGAAGGTTGTCGTTGAAGGATTAATTTTGTTAATAATGACGAAACCCGGCAACAGTGGTGTTGTGGTTAAGCCATTGGACATAAGGCTGGTAGGTACAGGGTTTGCAGCCTGGTACCGGCTCCCACCCAGAGTGAGTTGTAACAACTCAATGGGTAGGTGTAAGACCACTACACCCTCTTCTCTCTCACTAACCACTAACCCACTGTCCTGGACAGACAGCGCAGATAGCTGAGGTGTGTGCCCAGGGCAGCATGCTTGAACCTAAATTGGATATAAGCACGAAAATAAGTTGAAATAAATGAAATGAATAATGATGAAAATACTTCAATCTGGATTTAGTGAGTATGGAAGGTTATACATTTTTGGTTTGTGTGTCCATTTGTTGCACTATTTTGGAACCTTGAGAAACGGTTGAAACTTTTGAATACCAGCTAGTGATTGTTGTTATTTTAACTAAGTGGACTGCTGTCTTGGCATGTGAGATCGCACGCGGTCTAATGCCAAACAAATAAGTTATAAAAAATAATTTTTCGAGTCACCTCCAGCCCTACCCTTTATTCATATTGATATGTGGGGTAAGGCTAGAGGAAAGTATGTAATGGTTTGGCAATTGTCGACAACCAAATGGTTGCAAGCTACTGTGTTTAAAATACAAAATGTTTCCTAAATCTGATGCAATAGAGTTTTAGTTTGATTATTCTCGAGTCAAGTCATGACATGGACACGAGTTCAACCCGTATCCCCTTTCAATGGTTAGTGTTACTGTTTGTTTAAAGTTAGACTTAGAGTTAGTCTTAAAGACTGATATAGAGGGGTATGTGTCGAACTCTTTCCCAATATTAGTTGTAATACATGTAGAAATCCGTATTTATTATTTAGTTGGTGGCATTAGGCCTAATCATCTAATGCTAATATAACCGGCCTCGGTGGCATCGTGGTTAGGCAATTGGTCTACAGGATGGTAGGTACTGGGTTCGGATCCCAGTCGAGGCATGGGATTTTTAATCCAGATACCGACTCCAAACCCCGAGTGAGTGCTACGCAAGGCTCAATGGGTAGGTGTAAACAACTTGCACTGACCAGTGATCCATAACTGGTTCAACAAAGGCCATGGTTTGTGCTATCCTGCCTGTGGGAAGCGCAAATAAAAAATCCCTTGCTGCTAATCGGAAAGAGTAGCCCATGTAGTAGCGACAGCAGGTTTCCTCTCCAAATCTGTGTGGTCCTTAACCATATGTCTGACGCCATATAACCGTAAATAAAATGTGTTGAGTGCGTCGTTAAATAGAACATTTCTTTCTTTCTTTCTAATGCTAATATGAATAAATTGTGTTACCTAGATTCGGCCATTTTGAACATTTTCGTTTAATTCGGGCAAAAATCAGACTGCCTCCACCCCCGACAAATAGGTGTACGTACGCCTATGACCAACAATTTATGATTTTTTTTAAATTATTAAAGAAGATTGTTGTTAAATATTGATCGTGAACGACTACCAGCGTCGACGATGAAAGCTCGTGCAACGCTCCATCGACCTACACGTACACGCCGGATTTCATACTTGGTCAATGCAAGGGGAACAACTAGGCTACACTGTTTCACAGTGGGAAGGCAAGCAATGATCATATCCATTCAATCTCAACTAATTTAACATGAAACATTATTGTCAAAGTATAGAATTTTTTTATTCTGTGTCCACCTACTTAAAATATTGTTTTAACAGCGAATTTTATTACATCAAACACAGAAATCCTACGCTCAATCGATATTCAGTTTAAAACACTTTTTACACCATACTAAAACTAAATACTATCATTACTAAAATAACAAACACGTTTCAGTATTATACACATAGGCCTATATACTAATGCATGCATCCATACACAGAAATAATACACATACAGACATCTGCCTGATTAAAACTTGTTTTATAAATATTTCTTTTATTTTTAAGAACAGTAACAAAACACAATATATATGTATACTTAATAATTATATTCATGTAATTATGTTTACAAAATTACATTTTATTTTCATAATTTAAAAATTTGCTAACAGGTGTAGCTGTTTTGTTATATCAATGATGTAGACCTATACAAATACGTTTATATCACTGTTTTATTCCTTTAAAAGAGAAAGAGAGAGAGAGAGAGAGAGAGAGAGAGAGAGAGAGAGAGAGAGAGAGAGAGAGAGAGAGAGAGACAGAGACAGAGAGACAGAGAGAGAGAAAGGAATTTAAAAAATCCAGCAGCTAACTATACGTCTGAAGCACGTTTGTCGTTCGGAAAACCTCGGTTTTGCATTGTGAAAAAAACAACACCGTTTTTGTCGCCGAAAGACATTTTTTTCGCATCTCAAACGCCCTTTGTTCTGTGGAGATGAGTAATATTCGTCACGACTTAATTTCCAAATAACCAGTGATGTGGTGTATCAGATGGTATCTAATAATCAGAGATATAGTATATCAAATGGTATCTATTAAGCAAAGATGTGGTATATCACATGTTATCTAATAAGCCGCTCTAGATATGATAGACGCTATATCAAATGTCTTATTAAAAAGTGAACTTGTTGACCGAAGCACGACAAAGAAAAACGCCGTGACTTTGGATTGAATAATGTGCTAAATCTTCAGTTTAAACATTATGAACACTGGGCATTATAAACAATGTTATTTAATTCATAACAGTTCATAATATGGTATCCATTATAATACAAATAGAAACTAAACAAGCGATAAACACCAAAGAACATACAAGTATTAAGTATTTATTATTCTTGGATAAAATATTTCAATTAATTAATGTGATAATAAAAAATAATTAAATAAATTAATAATAATAATAATAATAATAATAATAATAAAATTAAGTTTAAAAGTTACCTTTGTGTCCTACAATGTCCTGAATGGCACTTAATGGATATAAATACATGTACGAGTCCTCTGTTGTGTCCTAAGGTCAATGGGTTACAAAATGGAAAAACTGCGAGGTTAGTGAATTATGAATCAACGTGATACGAACACACTCGAACGCAATATGTACTAACACATGGATCCGAGGCTTTCCGAATGGCGTGGGTCTACATCTACCAACAACAGAAGTACAACAATTCCACTGACAACACAACGAACGGCCAAAACCGAGAGAACAACATATTTTAAATTAAGATTCAAATGCATTCATATAGAATGAAATTTTGAATTCTGTCGCTAGAAAAAAAAGGCCGAAATGAAGTTTAGGGAATGTAATTTGCGGTACAATAAAATATTTTAATCGATCGCCATTACCAATCCACCTGTCCTGCCCTACCCCCACTCACTCGCTTTCGGCGCATATGGACTATACAATAACTACGCAATAACTACTGAACAACACCAACACCAAGACAATCTGTGTGCACCAGTCCCCACACAAGGGGATCATCAGACGACCATATCTGTGTTTAATACGTCATTAAGGGTGTCTGGCGATACCCGTGTAAGGGCACGTGCAACAAGAGTAAGAACCAACCGCTACATGTGCCCCCAGGACTGGCCCTAGGGTCACGCCTTCCTGTCACTGCAGACCGCCAGCACACCCTGTGACACGCCCCTCGGATCCATGTGGAGCCACTATCTGCCAAACTCCGTCTGTCAATATAAAAATAACGACCATTAGACCTTGAGTAGATATAACAAATACAGCGTTTCCAGCGATATAACAAATACAGCGAGTCCAGCGATATAACATACAGCGTGTCCCAAATCACCGAGCCACACGTGGCATTCCTTGGCAAATGTTCACAACATAACACATCTAATGAACAAATGATCAATTGAAGAGATCATCACGATCTCAACCATCCGGTTCTGGATAGGTATCAGGTGAGAGATAAAAGTTTCATGACGATCAGTCATTTGTAGATTTGTTATTGTACGTTTTGGAGCTTTGACTAACGTAGTTAACATTTCATACCAACATTAACTATGAAAATGTTAGGAGCAGACATGAAAGCTCCACTCGTATACAAAAGTAAAACAAACACCCAAACCAAAACCAACAAATTATCAAAGCATTTAATCAGATTTTATGTAAGCCAAAGAAAAATTCTGGTGCGGTGATGGTGATAATAGTGGTAGGGTTGGGGAGTGTTAATGTTTTGTTTTGTGATGGTTTATTTTGTTTGTTTTGCATTGCGTGGATTGTTTCGTATTTTCTACGTACCGTATCGTTGTTTGACTAATGCTTTTCTCATCTCAAAAAAACCCAAACAAACGAAACACACACACACACACACACACACACACACACACACGCACAAAAACAACAACCCCAAAACCCCCCCAAAACACAAACCTAAACACTATGTTAAAAGCATTGTTCATAGTGTTTTATGGTATGATATATATATATATATATATATATATATATATATATATATATATATATATATATATATATATATATATATATATATATATATATATATATATATATATATATATATATATATATCAAACTAAAAAACCAACGAATCAAAAGACTTTTTTTGGCGATATGTCATCAGTGCTTTGACTTTACGATATACAGCTCTCTTCAATGCCCTAATTTCGAAATATACTAGGGTAAAGGTAATCAGATAAGAGGTCAAGTTGACATGATTTAAAATATACTTATGTCACTGATGTCATCTCCGGTACTACATTATTCCAGTTAAGTACCACGTTTCACTCGACTGTTGGTGATAAATATCCGCTGATGGCAGTACTAACCGAGGTTGCAGGACGTGCTGTAAACGTGAGTAGTGATGGTTCTAGACATTTAGCGTGACGCACTAGAATCAGACTTGGTATAATTCAGTGAGGCGCCCTTGTGTTAACGCTGTTAACCGACCGACAGACCCAACAAACGCCCGCTGAGCGCACTTAATATTTATCGAATCTTCGTAATTTAGACAGTTTATTTTACTGTAAATGTGATTCTTCCAACACGGACGGGTCACTGGAAGTAAATATTAGAACTGGACGCGTCCTCATTTGTAGATTCGAGAACAAGATATCTATTTACGAGTGTTTAATGACCTCAGTCCGAACTGCCGCGAAATTTAGCACCACCAAACGGATAATTACACTCACCAATTACCACAACTTCCGGTTACTTTATGACACGGTTAAGCGGCCGGTTACATTTGCCAATGAATTATGATAATTTCCAGCTTGTATTTGATTCACCAAGCAGAGGCCCACTGTTTGTTTTATATCAAACGTTTCTTGGTACTCTGTGATTAGATCGCTGCAGTGTTTCGCATGATAAGGATACATATTCAACATGAGTCCATTTGGAGAAGATAAAAATTAATATTCAAGTTTTGATAGCCCAACATTACCGAGTAATGAAATGAAAAACATATCTCTGATCCCTCAGAACCATTATTACGTGGGTGGGGATGTTACAGTGGATAACTTACCAAAATAAATGTTAATAAATAAAACTGCATTATAATACATCACACCACAATTGATGGGACAGCTTTCTCGATTTTTTTGGGGAAAACACATGTAGTAACTACATTTTACTGATAGTCGGATCGACAAAACAATTTAAGGGGCAACTGTTATCGTATATTCTAAAACACATCCATATGGGTGACTACATTGATTAGATTAAAAATAAAACAGCATTAAAGGCAACTGCCATGACTGTAGCGGATCATTAAAACAGCCAATTATGCCGAAAAACTCTGATATCACTGTGAGAGATACCACAGACGTCTCGTCGCAGAACGCAATCCGTATTGCGACAGCACGCGAGGTGAGTTAATCCTCGTGAACGCTTCCAATTCAAATAATGGTGAAATGGTACTCTATGCGAGGATTTGGCTCGTTTACCAAGTGGCTGCCCTCTAATCGCACACTAATGATGCAAGCTGTCTCGAGACCAGGCAGCAGTAGCTTGTATTCCAAACTCGCTAGTCGCGACAGGTGAGCAACTACAGGCAGCAGTGTCTTATATTCCAAACTCGCTAGTCGCGACAGGTGAGCAACTACAGGCAGCAGTGTCTTATATTCCAAACTCGCTAGTCCCAACAGGTGAGCAACTACAGACAACAGTGTCTTATATTCCAAACTCACTAGTCACAACAGGTGAGCAACTACAGACAGCAGTGTCTTATATTCCAAACTCGCTAGTCACAACAGGTGAGCAACTACAGGCAGCAGTAGCTTATATTCCAAACTCGCTAGTCAGAACAGGTGAGCAACTACAGACAGCAGTAGCTTATATTCCAAACTCGCTAGTCGCGACAGGTGAGCAACTACAGGCAGCAGTGTCTTATATTCCAAACTCGCTAGTCGCGACAGGTGAGCAACTACAGACAGCAGTGTTTTATATTCCAAACTCGCTAGTCAGAACAGGTGAGCAACTACAGACAGCAGTAGCTTATATTCCAAACTCGCTAGTCACAACAGGTGAGCAACTACAGGCAGCAGTGTCTTATATTCCAAACTCGCTAGTCAAAACAGGTGAGCAACTACAGACAGCAGTAGCTTATATTCCAAACTCGCTAGTCACAACAGGTGAGCAACTACAGACAGCAGTAGCTTATATTCCAAACTCGCTAGTCGCGACAGGTGAGCAACTACAGACAGCAGTGTCTTATATTCCAAACTCGCTAGTCACAACAGATGAGCAACTACAGACAGCAGTGTCTTATATTCCAAACTCACTAGTCACAACAGGTGAGCAACTACAGGCAGCAGTAGCTTATATTCCAAACTCGTGGTGAGCAACTACAGACAGCAGTGTCTTATATTTCAAACTCACTAGTCACAACAGGTGAGCAACTACAGACAGCAGTAGCTTATATTCCAAACTCGCTATTCGCAACGTGTGCAACTACAGACAGCAGTGTCTTATATTCCAAACTCACTAGTCACAACAGGTGTGCTACTACAGACAGCAGTGTCTTATATTCCAAACTCACTAGTCACAACAGGTGAGCAACTACAGACAGCAGTAGCTTATATTCCAAACTCGCTAGTCGCGACAGGTGAGCAACTACAGACAGCAGTGTCTTATATTCCAAACTCGCTAGTCACAACAAATGAGCAACTACAGACAGCAGTGTCTTATATTCCAAACTCACTAGTCAGAACAGGTGAGCAACTACAGACAGCAGTGTCTTATATTCCAAACTCGTGGTGAGCAACTACAGACAGCAGTATCTTATATTCCGAACTCACTAGTCACAACAGGTGAGCAACTACAGGCAGCAGTAGCTTATATTCCAAACTCGTGGTGAGCAACTACATACAGCAGTGTCTTATATTCCAAACTCACTAGTCACAACAGGTGAGCAACTACAGACAGCAGTGTCTTATATTCCAAACTCGCTAGTCACAACAGGTGTGCAACTACAGACAGCAGTGTCTTATATTCCAAACTCACTAATAACAACAGTTGAGCAACTACAGACAGCAGTGTCTTATATTCCAAACTCACTAGTCACAACAGGTGAGCAACTACAGGCAGCAGTAGCTTATATTCCAAACTCGCTAGTCACAACAGGTGAGCAACTACAGGCAGCAGTGTCTTATATTCCAAACTCATTAATAAGAACAGTTGAGCAACTACAGACAGCAGTGTCTTATATTCCAAACTCACTAGTCACAACAGGTGAGCAACTACAGACAGCAGTAGCTTGTATTCCAAACTCGCTAGTCGCGACAGGTGAGCAACTACAGGCATCAGTGTCTTATATTCCAAACTCGCTAGTCGCAACAGGTGAGCAACTACAGGCAGCAGTGTCTTATATTCCAAACTCGCTAGTCGCAACAGGTGAGCAACTACAGGCAGCAGTGTCTTATATTCCAAACTCGCTAGTCGCGACAGGTGAGCAACTACAGGCAGCAGTGTCTTATATTCCAAACTCACTAGTCACAACAGGTGAGCAACTACAGGCAGCAGTGTCTTATATTCCAAACTCGCTTGTCACAACAGGTGAGCAACTACAGGCAGCAGTGTCTTATATTCCAAACTCGCTAGTCGCGACAGGTGAGCAACTACAGGCAGCAGTGTCTTATATTCCAAACTCGCTAGTCACAACAGGTGAGCAACTACAGACAGCAGTGTCTTATATTCCAAACTCGCTAGTCACAACAGGTGAGCAACTACAGACAGCAGTGTCTTATATTCCAAACTCGCTAGTCACAACAGGTGAGCAACTACAGGCAGCAGTAGCTTATATTCCAAACTCGCTAGTCAGAACAGGTGAGCAACTACAGACAGCAGTAGCTTATATTCCAAACTCGCTAGTCGCGACAGGTGAGCAACTACAGGCAGCAGTGTCTTATATTCCAAACTCGCTAGTCGCGACAGGTGAGCAACTACAGACAGCAGTGTCTTATATTCCAAACTCGCTAGTCACAACAGGTGTGCAACTACAGACAGCAGTGTCTTATATTCCAAACTCGCTATTCGCAACGTGTGCAACTACAGACAGCAGTGTCTTATATTCCAAACTCACTAGTCACAACAGGTGAGCAACTACAGGCAGCAGTAGCTTATATTCCAAACTCGCTAGTCACAACAGGTGAGCAACTACAGGCAGCAGTGTCTTATATTCCAAACTCACTAATAACAACAGTTGAGCAACTACAGACAGCAGTGTCTTATATTCCAAACTCACTAGTCACAACAGGTGAGCAACTACAGACAGCAGTGTCTTATATTCCAAACTCACTAGTCACGACAGGTGAGCAACTACAGACAGCAGTGTCTTATATTCCAAACTCGCTAGTCAGTCGCGACAGATGAGCAACTACAGACAGCAGTGTCTTATATTCCAAACTCGCTAGTCGCGACAGGTGAGCAACTACAGACAGCAGTGTCTTATATTTCAAACTCGCTAGTCGCGACAGGTGAGCAACTACAGACAGTAGTATTTTATATTCCAAACTCACTAGTCGCGACAGGTGAGCGGGTACATACAGTATTTATTACACGCGCAGTTGAGAAATATCATTTGTAGGTTATTTTTGTCTAACATATATATTGGAAATCATTTTTGAGACTTGTGATTGGTTACTCCACGGTTTTGACCTGGTTGCCACAGTCATACTATCAAATTTAATAAGCAGTACCGAAATTGATTGATTGCTCTGTGACGTATACATTAACCTAAAACTGACTGCAGACTTTCAGTTCGGAACCTGTACAGCACGGTTGTCTTCACCCGTATATACACTGGTCTCAACGTAGACGTTACCGCTGAGATGTCGTGATTCTTGCTTTGGCAAGATTCAAAGATCCGATTCAACTACTGCTTCGTCGTCAGAAAACATCACTTGGTGCAAAACATTTACCACGATGTTCGTCATAACCCGAGCCAGTACATGGCTATGTCTGGACACGTATCCTTCTCACTTTCGCCCCTTAGATACGTTTTAAAACAACTCTCTTTTTTGTGACAGACCTATATTTTATTTTAGTCTCTAGACTTATGAGAGACTGTATACAACAAAACACACAAATTCATATTAATTCATAAAATACTTATAGGGAATTTGTTTCTGCATCATGTCAGCCAGCAACCCGACCTCGTTTTATAATGATCAATGATAGTAACCGACATAAATCGACGAATAGAGCGTCATAGGAAGAAACGTCAACATGTATGATCTATTCTAAATACTTAAATACTAAAGATACTCTAGATTACATTTTTAAATTGTAAATAATAATGTGTCTGTAACTCTAGTTTTAAGGTACCGCATATGAATAGCAGTGGTTGATTTTATGAATAAACAAATCTAGTGTCTCGGCTATAGGAGGACAGCTACTGCCGAGAAGATCCTTCCCGCACCTATCAAAGAGGACTGCTACTCCCGAGAAGATCCCTCATGCACCTATCAAAGAGGACTGCTACTCCCGAGAAGATCCTTCATGCACCTATCAAAGAGGACTGCTACTCCCGAGAATATCCCTCCTGCACCTATAAAAGAGGACTGCTACTCCCGAGAAGATCCCTCCTGCACCTATAAAAGAGGACTGCTACTCCCGAGAAGATCCTTCCTGCACCTATCAAAGAGGACAGCGACTCCCGAGAAGATCCTTCCTGTACCTATCAGAGGACTGCTACTCCCGAGAAGATCCCTCCTGCACCTATAAAAGAGGACTGCTACTCCCGAGAAGATCCCTCATGCACCTATCAAAGAGGACTGCTACTCCCGAGAAGATCCCTCCTGCACGTATAAGAGGACTGCTACTCCCCAGAAGATCCTTCCTGCACCTATCAAAGAGGAGTGCTACTCCCGAGAAGATCCCTCATGCACCTATCAAAGAGGACTGCTACTCCCGAGAAGATCCTTCATGCACCTATCAAAGAGGACTGCTACTCCCGAGAATATCCCTCCTGCACCTATAAAAGAGGACTGCTACTCCCGAGAAGATCCCTCCTGCACCTATAAAAGAGGACTGCTACTCCCGAGAAGATCCTTCCTGCACCTATCAAAGAGGACAGCGACTCCCGAGAAGATCCTTCCTGTACCTATCAGAGGACTGCTACTCCCGAGAAGATCCCTCCTGCACCTATAAAAGAGGACTGCTACTCCCGAGAAGATCCCTCATGCACCTATCAAAGAGGACTGCTACTCCCGAGAAGATCCCTCCTGCACGTATAAGAGGACTGCTACTCCCCAGAAGATCCTTCCTGCACCTATCAAAGAGGACAGCGACTCCCGAGAAGATCCCTCCTGCACCTATAAAAGAGGACTGCTACTCCCGAGAAGATCCCTCCTGCACCTATAAAAGAGGACTGCTACTCCCGAGAAGATCCTTCCTGCACCTATCAAAGAGGACAGCTACTCCCGAGAAGATCCCTCCTGTACCTATAAAAGAGGACTGCTACTCCAGAGAAGATCCTTCCTGCACCTATCAAAGAGGACTGCTACTTCCGAGAAGATCCCTCCTGCACCTATCAAAGAGGACTGCTACTCCTGAGAAGATCCTTCCTGCAACTATCAAAGAGGACAGTGACTCCCGAGAAGATCCCTCCTGCACCTATCAAAGAGGACTGCTACTCCCGAGAAGATCCTTCCTGCAACTATCAAAGAGGACAGCTACTCCCGAGAAGATCCCTCCTGCACCTATCAAAGAGGACTGCTACTCCTGAGAAGATCCTTCCTGCACCTATCAAAGAAGACTGCTACTCCCGAGAAGATCCCTCCTGCACCTATAAAAGAGGACTGCTACTCCCAGACTAGTTTACTAAATCAAAGCTAGCACATAGCTCATTGGAATAAATGCAACTGTGATGACATGCACTCATGAATCATCTGGAATTGTCGAAGCAATTACGTTTTTGAACAAAAAATCAACTGCAATGGACCTTTCAGTTTGTCACCTGAGACTGGTCTGCAAGCGGGAGGAAGTTTAGTCGGTCTGAGTATAAGACGCCGATTTTGAGATAACAAAGGGTAATGATCTCGTCAGAAAACTCTTCATCACCAGTGGCGCTAACTGAAGAGGCCATTTAACTCGTCAATACTGCAATATCTGGATTTCAAATATCTTTATGCAACTGGTTTGTCGACTGAAGTACGCCATTGGTCAGTGAGTTGAAATATGCCATTTTGTGGAGTGAAATACGCTATTGATCACTGAAGTGAAATAAACAATTGGTCATTGAAGTGAAATACACCATTGGTCCGTGAAGTGAAATACACCATTGGTCAGTGGAGTAAAATAAGCTTTTGGTCAGAGAAGTAAAATACACCATTGGTCAGTGGAGTGAAATACACCATTGGTCAGTGGAGTGTAATACACCATTGGTCAGTGGAGTGTAATACACCATTGGTCAGTGGAGTGAAATACACCATTGGTCAGTGGAGTAAAATACACCATTGGTCAGTGGGGTGTAATACACCATTGGTAAGGGGAGTGAAATAAACTGTTGGTCAGTGGAGTGAACTACACCATTGGTCAGTGGAGTGGAATACATCATTGGTCAGTGGAGTGAAAGACACCATTGGTCAGTGAAGTGAAATACACCATTGG